>NC_091991.1:105658466-105913466 GCF_044704955.1 Pristiophorus japonicus | reverse complement strand
TGCACTACTCACAAAGCACAAGGGAATCCAGGGAACAAAGGCGTGCATCATCCTTCGTGGCAAGTTCAACAGGTCAGCTCCTCCAATTGTCCACTTAACCCTTCTCTTACTCGTTTGATCTTAAGTTTCCTCCCATTCCAGTCAGTCTAAATAAAGCATTTCCCATGCTGTTTGGAATTAGGAACAGGAACAGGAGGAGCCCATTCAACCCCTCAAGCCTGTTCCACCATTCAATTAGATCATGGCTGGTCTGTGTCCTAATTCCATCTACCTGCAGTGGTTCAATAACACTTACCTAACGAAAAACTATTAATCTCACTTTTGAAATTTTCAATTACCCCCCAGCCTCAACAGCTTTTTGGGGGAAGAGAGTTCCAGATTCCCTTTGTGTGAAGAAGTGCTCCCTGACACCACCCCTGAACAGCCTGGCTCTAATTTTAAGGATATGCCCCCTTGTTCTGGACTCCCCCCACCAGAGGGAATAGTTTTCTCCATCTACCCTTTAATCACCTTAAACTTTCTATACTCCAGGGAGTACAATCCCAGTCTATGCAACCTGCCCTCATAATGTAACCCTTTTACCCCGGTATCACTCTGGTGACCCTGCACTGCTGCCAATCCAAGGCCGGTATACCCTTCCTGGGGAACAGGGCCCAGAACTGGCCGCTGTGCTCCAGATTCGGTCTTACCAAAGCTTTCTACAATGGTAGTATAACAGCTACCCCTTTGTATTCCTGCTCCTTGAAGATCCCACTTACAATCTATCACTATGGAAATCTGCCTCTTGCTACAAGGGAGGGAGAGAAAACGTCAAATTATTACAAATTGGGTTGAGCAAGAACCAAGAAGGCCATCCGATTCCCAATGCTTGAATCCCAGTCTCACCCGCCTTCACTGGGAAGGTTATGCAGCATCTCAGCCTGAGTAACTCGTCGGCAAAGCAGGAGGGGAGGGGAAGGGGAGAGAGATAAACCAGTGGCAACAGTCTGTCAAATTGCCATAACCAAACCTTCCATGGACATCACGAGACCTCACCTTCACATCTTTCCTATTGCCAACTTCCCAGTCTGTCTCCCAGTATTACTCTGATATTGTAGAGCTGCAGTAACCGAGCCCAGAGCAGACCTCAAGACAAATGTAAAGCATTCCAGCAATCTGAATTAAAAATACATATATCGCATCGACCAATGAAATGTGATGGCTTATAGCACTGTTATAAGTTGGAATAATATAATACAGCTGTTGTGTATGCAATAACTGTTAGACTGAGTACTGTTTAACTCCAAGAGGAATAACCTTGGTTCTGCTTTATTAAATGACTAATATACAAAATGGCTGGCCTTTTATACTTGGACTGCACACACGTGCGTGCAGCCCAATGGCCTCCAACAGTGATGCCATCTAGTGGCTAGTGATCCCAAAAGTACATACATGACAACAGCACAGAAGGAGGCCATTTGGCCCATCGTGCCTGTGCTGACTCTTTGAATGAGCTCTCCAATTAGTCCAACTGCCCTGCTCCTTCCCCATAGCCCTACAAATATTTCCCCTTCAAGTATTTAACTACTGATCCTTGACTTTAATGGGGAAAGTTCTTTATCACCTCGATTTTAAAATCCTCATTCTTGTTTTCAAATCCCTCCAAGGTCTCGCCCCTCCCTATCTCTGTAACCTCCTCCAGCCCCACAATCCCCCGAGATCTCTGCGCTCCTCCAATTCTAGCCACTTGAGCATCCCTGATGATAATCGCTCCACCATTGGCGACTGTACCTTCAGCTGCCTGGGCCCCAAGCTCTGGAGCTCCCTCCCTAAACCTTTCTGCCTCTCTACCTCTCTCTCCTCCTTCAAGACGCTCCTTAAAACCTAGGTCACCCGCCCTAATATCTCCTTATGTGGCTTAGTGTCAAATTTTATTTAATAATGATTCTGTGAGGTGCCTTGGAATATTTTACAATTCAAGTTGTTATTCATACTAATAATATTTACCAGGTATAACTTCTCCATTAATGAGAATCTTACTATCAAAGCGAGTTGCAAGTTGCCCAAAATAATGATCCATCTAGTTAAGGAAGTGAATGGAATTATGGGAAGGTTGCTGGGAAACCAAGCGATTTAGTGATCTGGAAACAATTAAAAGCAAGACTTGCGTTTCTGCAGCACATGTAGGAAACACAGCAGCCAATTTGCACACAGCAAGCTCCCACAAACAGTGATAGTGACCAGATAATCTATTTTTGTTATGTTGATTGAGGGATAAATATTGGTCAGGACACCAGGAAAAACTCCCTGCTCTTCGAAATAGGGCCATATGATCTTTTACGTCCACCTGAGAGAGCAGATGGGGCCTCGGTTTAACGTCTCATCCGAAAGACAGCACCTCCAACAGTGCGGCGCTCCCTCAGCACTGCACTGGGAGTGTCAGCCTGGATTTTATGCTCAAGTCTCTGGAGTGGGACTTGAACCCACAACATTCTGACTCAGAGGTGAGAGAGAGCGTGACCCGCTTTTTTTATTTGCTACCCACTTTTTAAAAAATGATTGAACATTAAAAACATTTACAACATTGTGATCATTCCATTGTGTCATACAAATCCATTCCCTCACTCTGCACAGCCGTTCCACCATCACATATTAACATCAAAACCTGAAGCTTAATTTGTTTCCCATAACATATATTAATCTATTGTACTTTAAAAATTGATCATAACCAAACCTTCCAAACCCTTTCTAGGATATCCTCATCCCGAAAGGTTTTATTGCAGACACAACAGGTCCGTGCCTTTAAAACACTGCAACAACTGCTGCAATTTCTTCTCCCCCCTCAGTCCGTTCACATTAATCGAGACCAATGTAATCATGGCTCCTAATAAAGGAAGTGTTATGCTCATAATAAAGTAATGTAACTGAGTACTGTAGACAGTGAGTAAGTGTGACTTTAGCTCCTTTATTCAAACTCCAGAGTGCTGGTACAGCATGAGAGGCCTACTTATATACGGTGCTCCCAAGGGATGCTGGGATCCCTTGGGACTCCAACAGGTAGGCCCTCTGGTGGCGGTGTCTTACAGGTTACCTAGGGTTACATACATAACATCACTCCCTCCCAAGGTCAATAGTACACTTATTTACAGGGTGAGACGATCTGGGGCTTTTCACTCCCAAGTCGATCGTCTCGGTACAAATGCGGGTGTGGGTGAGTTGGTTGGTTCTTCGCTGGGCTGCTGGGCGGCCGGCCTTGCTGGGCTGCTGGGGATGGTGAGTTCAGCTTCATGGTTAACCGTGATGTCGGTTGTCACTTTTGTGTGTGTTGGAGGGTCAAAGTTGGTGATGTCCTCTTCGGGTTGCTCGTGGCTATTTATAAATCGCCGTTTGGTTTGGTCCAAATGCTTTCTGCAAGTTAGTCCATTGGCAAGTTTGACCTGAAACACCCTACTCCCTTCTTTGGCTATGACAGTGCCAGCAAGCCATTTGGGACCATGTCCATAGTTGAGAAAAATACAGGGTCATTGACTTCAATATCATGTGACAAATTTGCGCAACCAACATCAGAATAATGAGAGGGGATCTCATAGAAACGTTTAAAATTCAGATGGGTTTAGACAGGTTAGATGCAGGAAGAATGTTCCCAATGTTGGGGAAATCCAGAACCAGGGGTCACAGTCTAAGGATAAGGGGTAAGCCATTTAGGACCGAGATGAGGAGAAACTTCTTCACCCAGAGAGTGGTGAACCTGTGGAATTCTCTACCACAGAAAGTTGTTGAGGCCAATTCACTAAATATATTCAAAAAGGAGTTAGATGTAGTCCTTACTACTCGGGGGATCAAGGGGTATGGCGAGAAAGCAGGAATGGGGTACTGAAGTTTCATGTTCAGCCATGAACTCATTGAATGGCGGTGCAGGCTCGAAGGGCCAAATGGCCTACTCCTGCACCTATTTTCTATGTTTCTGTGATCATAGTACATGCTTTGTTGATGCCGTCTGTCCTCGACATCATCATGGAGATCAGGGTGGACGAGAGAGGGCTGGCCATCCAAGAATGGGTAATGTGTAATGAGAAAAGACTAATTAGCAATCTTGTTGAGCGAGGCCCCTTGGGGACCATAACATGGTATAATTGTTTATTAAGACGGAGAGTGAAACAGATAATTCAGAAACTAGGGTCCTGAACTTAAGGAAAAGTAACTTCAATGGTTTGAATTGTACATCCCTGTCTGGAGTAAAAATAAAACAGGGAAGGTGGCTCAACCGTGGCTAACAAGGAAAATTAGGAATAGTGTTAAATCCAAGGAAGAGGCATATAAATTGGCCAGAAAAAGCAGCAAACCTGAGGACTGGGAGAAATTTAGAATTCAGCAGAGGAAGACAAAGGGTTTAATTAAGAGGGGGGAAATAGAGTATGAGAGGAAGCTTGCCGGAACATAAAAACTGACTGCAAAAGCTTCTATAGATATGTGAAGAGAAAAAGATTAGTGAAGACAAACGTAGGTCCCTTGCAGTCGGACTCAGGTGAATTTATAATGGGATAACAAAGAAATGGCAGACCAATTGAACAAATACTTTGGTTCTGTCTTCACGAAGGAAGACACAAATAACCTTCTGGAAGTACTAGGGACTGAGTGTCTAGTGAGAAGGAGGAACTGAAGGATATCCTTATTAGGCAGGAAATTGTGTTAGGGAAATTGATGGGATTGAAGGCCGATAAATCCCCAGGGCCTGATAGTCTGCATCCCAGCGTACTTAAGGAAGTGGCCCTAGAAATAGTGGATGCATTGGTGATCATTTCCTAACAGTCTATTGACTCTGGATTAGTTCCTATGGACTGGAGGATAGCTAATGTAACACCACTTTTTAAAAAGGGAGGGAGAGAGAAAGCGGATAATTATAGACCGGTTAGCCTGACATCAGTAGTGGGGAAAATGTTGGAATCAATTATTAAGGATGAAATAGCAGCGCATTTGGAATGCAGTGACAGGATCGGTCCAAGTCAGCATGGATTTATGAAGGGGAAATCATGCTTGACAAATCTTCTGGAATTTTTTGAGGATATAACGAGCAGAGTGGACAAGGGAGAACCAGTGGATGTGGTGTATTTGGACTTTCAAAAGGCTTTTGACAAGGTCCCACACAAGAGATTGGTGTGCAAAATCAAAGCATATGGTATTGGGGGTAATATACTGACGTGGATAGAGAACTGGTTGGCAAACTGGAAGCAGAGAGTCGGGATAAATGGGTCCTTTTCAGAATGGCAGGCAGTGACTAGTAGAGTGCCTCAGGGCTCAGTGCTGGGACCCCAGCTCTTTACAATATACATCAATGATTTAGATGAAGGAATTGAGTGTAATATCTCCAAGTTTGCAGATGACACTAAACTGGGTGGCAGTGTGAGTTGTGAGGGGGATGCTAAGAGGCTGCAGGGTGATTTGGACAGGTTAGGTGAGTGGGCAAATGCATGGCTGATGCAGTATAATGTGGATAAATGTGAGATTATCCACTTTGGGGCAAAAATACGAAGACAGAATATTATCTGAATAGCGGCAGATTAGGAAAAGGGGAAATGCAACGAGACCTGGATGTCATGGTTCATCAGTCATTGAAAGTTGGCAAATGGTATGTTGGCCTTCATAGCTAGGGTATTTGAGTTTAGGAGCAGGGAGATCCTACTGCAGTTATACAAGGCCTTGGTGAGGCCTCATCTGGAATATCGTATTCATTTTTGGTCTCCTAATCTGAGGAAGGACATTCTTGCTATTGATGGAGTGTAGTGAAGGTTCACCAGACTGATTCCCGGGATGGTTGGACTGACATATGAGGAGAGAAAGGATCAACTAGGTCTTTATACATTGGAGTTTAGAAGGATGAGAGGGGATCTTATAGAAACATATAAGATTCTGACGGGACGGGACAGGTTAGATGCGGGAAGAATGTTCCCGATGTTGAGGAAGTCCAGAACCAGGGGACATAGTCTTAGAATAAGGGGTAGGCCATTTAGGACTGAGATGAGTAGAAACTTCTTCACTCAGAGAGTTGTTAACCTGTGGAATTCCCTGCCGCAGAGAGTTGTTGATGCCAGTTCATTGGATATATTCAAGAGGGAGTTAGATATGGCCCTTACGGCTAAGGGGATCAAGGGGTATGGAGAGAAAGCAGGAAAGGGTTACTGAGGTGAATGATCAGCCATGATCTGATTGAATGGTGGTGCAGGCTCGAAGGGCCGAATGGCCTACTCCTGCACCTATTTTCTATGTTTGTTTTGAGTGTCCTTTTCATGAGCTGGGGGAACCCCGGTGAGTGAGTGGGGTCTGGTGCAGTAGCTGATCAGGACTCGGGACAGGTGGGTCTGCAGGGAGCCTTCCGACACACGTTTCAAGCTTTGCTTGATGGTTTGGTCTGCCCATTCTGCCTGGCCATTGGATGCGGGCTTGAATGGGGCAGATGTGACATGCTTGATCCCATTGCGGGTCATGAATTCCTTGAATTCAGCACTGGTGAAGCACGGCCCATTGTTGCTGACAAGGACGTCAAGCTGGCCGTGCGTGGCAAACGTGTCTCATAGGCTTTCGATTGTGGCAGTGGACGTGCTTACAGACATTATTACACATTCAATCCATTTTGAATAAGCATCTACAACAACCAAAAACATTTTGCCTAGAAATGGGCCCGCAAAGTCAACGTGGATCCCAGACCACGGTTTGGAAGGCCATGACCACAAACTTAGCGGTGCCTCTCTGGGTGCATTGTTCAGTTGAGAGCAAGTGTTGCATTGGTGCACGCGTGTCTCTAAGTCTGAGTCAATGCCGGGCCACCACACATGGGATCTGGCTATAGCTTTCATCATTACTAACCCTAGGTGGGTACTGTGTAGGTCGCGTATGAACGTTTCCTTGCCTTTCTTAGGCAAAACCACGCGATTACCGACAAAAGACAGTCCGCCTCTATGCACATTTCATCTTTGCGCCACTGGAACGGCTTGATCTCTTCATTTATCTCCGCTGGGACGCTGGACCAGCTCCCATGGAGGACTCAGTTTTTTACAAGGGACAGTTAAGGGTTCTGGCTGGTCCAGGTCCTGATCTAGCAGGCTGTTACAGGTGACTTTTCATTTTCGAATGCATCCATCACCAAGAGCAAGTCTGCAATCTGGGCAATGGTAGCTGACTGAGAGCATCAGCGCAGTTCTATGTGCCAGGTCTGTGGCGGATTACATAGTTGTATTCAGACAGCGTGAGTGCCCATCTTTGGATGCGGGCAGAGGCATTGGTATTAATCCCTTTGCTCTCTGAGAATAGTGATATGAGGTGCTTATGGTCAGTTTCTAGCTCAAACTTAAGACCAAACAGATACTGGTGCATTTTTTTCATCCCGTAAACGCATGCCAGAGCTTCTTTTTCAATCATGCTGTAAGCCCTTTCAGCCTTGGACAGACTCCTGGATGTATAGGCGACCGGTTGCAATGTTCCCGATTCGTTTATTTGTAACACACACCCAACCCCGTATGAAGATGCATCGCAAGCTAGCACTAAACGTTTACATGGGTTATACAAAAAAAACAGTTTGTTGGAACATAACAGATTTCTGGCTTTCTCAGAAGCAGTCTCTTGTGATTTCCCCCATACCCAGTCATCTCCCTTGCGTAGTAGCACATGTAGGGGTTCTAGCAAGGTGCTTAACCCGGGTCGGAAATTACCAAAATAGTTGAGGAGTCCCAGGAATGACCGCAGCTCTGTCACGTTCTGTGGTCTCGGCACGTTCTTGATGGCCTCCGTCTTGGCGTCGGTGGATCTGATGCCATCTGCCACGACTCTTCTCCTTAAGAACTCGACCTCTGGCGCCAGGAAAACACACTTCGAGCGTTTCAACCTGAGTTCCACGTGATCTAGCCGACTGAGAACCTCTTCCAGGTTCTGCACGTGTTCGATGGTGTCCCGACCTGCGACCAGTATGTCGTCCTGGAAAACCACGGTGCGCTGAACCGACTTTAGCAGGCTCTCCATGTTCCTTTGGAAAATTGCCGCAGCCGATCGAATCCGAAAAGGGCATCTATTGTAGATGAACAGACCTTTGTGCGTGTTGATGCAGGTGAGGCCCTTCGACGATTCCTCAAGTAGGCCGAGGTCAGGTCCAGCTTGGTGAACATCTTTCCTCCAGCCAGGGTCGCAAATAGGTCGTCTGCCTTGGGTAGCGGGTACTGGTCCTGTAGCAAAAAACAGTTAATCGTTACTTTATAGTCCCCACAAATCCTGACCATGCCGTCGCCTTTGAGAACCGGAACAATCAGACTGGCCCACTTGTTGAACTCCACCGGCTCGATGATGCCCTCTCGCTGCAGCCTGTCCAGCTCAATTTCCACTTTCTCTCGCATCATATGTGGCACCGTCCTTGCCTTGTGGTGGATAGGCCATGTACCAGGAATCAAGTGGATCTTCCAATGCCTGGCTCAAACAGCGACGGGAACTTGCTCAGAACCTGGGCACATAAGGCGTCGTCGACGGACGAGAGCGCTCGGATGTCGTCCCAGTTCCAGTGGATTTTTCCCAGCCAGCTTCTGCCGAACAGTGTGGGGCCATCCTCTGGCACAATCCATAATGGTAGTTCGTGCACTGCTCCATCATAGGAGACTTTTACTTCTGCGCTGCCAATAACAGGGATCAGCTCTTTCGTGTAAGTTCTCAGCTTGGTATGAGTGGGACTAAGCTTGGGCCATGTGCCTTGTTGCACCATAGCCTGTCGAAGGCCTTTTTGCTCATGATAGACTGACTCGCACCCGTGTCCAGTTCCATGGATACTGGAATTCCGTTCAGTTCAACTTTTAACATGATCGGTGGACATTTCATGGTGAAGGTGTGTACCCCGTACACTTCTACCTCCTCTAGTTCAGCCTGATCCACCATGGATTGATCTTCCTCTGCAATGTGGTGGTTTTCAGGGTTTGCAGCTCATCTGCACATTCACTGGAGGTGTCCCATTGTTCCACAGACTTTGCACGCATAGTTGTTTGAAGCGGCATTGATGGGCTCGATGATCACCTCAGCAGCGCCAACAACGTGTTAACTGCCTCGCATTAACATTTGATGGCAGACTCTGGGTCATCTGAGGTCATGTATGATCTCCCATATGCATTCCTGCATGAAAACGATGTTACTTTGTGTATTAGCTGAAACCTCTTTATGCTGCGAAATTTGTTTGGTGTTATCGCTGGTGGACATAAATGCCTGAGCTATCATTATGGCTTTGCTTAGATTCAGTGTTTCAACAGGCAATAGTTTGCGAAGGATAACCTCATGGCTAATGCCAAGCATAAAAAAGCCTCTTAGCATTTGCTCCAGAAATCCATCGAATTCGCAATGTCCTGCAAGGCGCCTCAGTTCGTCGAAGTAGCTCGTCACTTCCTGGCCTTCAGACCGTTGACACGTGTGGAATCAATACCTTGCCATCAGAATGCTTTCCTTTGGATTTAGGTGATCCCGGACCAGTGTACATAGTTCTTCATAGGATTTGATTGTTGGTTTCACCGGAGCTAGAAGATTCTTCATGAGGCCATAGGTTGTTGCCCCACAGACGGTGAGGAGGATCACCCTTCGTCCCCTTCCAGCTCGTTGACTACGAAGTATTGGTCGAGTCGCTCCACGAAGGCTTCCCAATCGTCCCCTTCTGAGAACTTCGCCAGGATATCAACAGTTCTCTGCATTTTCACGTGGTTGTTCGTTATCTCATTGCCAGTTGTTAGGCTCATAATAAAGTAATGCAACTAAGTATTGTAGACAGAAAGTAAGTGTGATCTTAGCTCCTTTATCTAAACTCCAGAGTGCCGGTACAGCATGAGAGGCCTGCTTATATAGTGTTCCCAAGGAATGCTGGGATCCCTTGCGACTCCAACAGGTAGGCCCTCTGGTGGCGGTATGATACAGGTTGCCTAGAGTTACATACATAACAGGAAGTGTGCCTGATAAACCCCCATCATTTAATCTCTGGCCCTTCGTTCCTCTCTTGCTCATTCCCGGGCAGCTGTTGCTTTCTCCTGCAGCCTCCGGCTCTTTTTCACCTCCTGTTTGAACCTCCCCTGCAGTTTCAGCCTCTTCCTTACATTAGGTTTAGGCCGAGGAGCTGTCCCTTCTCCCCTCTTCTGCCCCTCACTAACCTTTCCCTTTCCCCATGATGCCCCCCCACCCCCCACTTCCATGTCCCCATCCCCCTCTGACTCCTCACTCTCGAGCTCTTCTGTAATCTCCCGTCCCCGCTCCCCATCAGATACAGAATCTCCCTGTTATATATGCAGACTGTAGGTATACTCTCTGCGTAGTCACTGTATAGTTGCATAAGATGGAGACTTGTTTACCGGAGGTACCATCAACAAGGTTCACACTGTATACACTATGCTGGCACCACCAGAGGGTGCAACTGGTGGAGGCCCAGGGGTCACCTGTACACCACAGGTACCCAAGTATAAAAGGGAGTCCACCATGTGGTATCCTCACTCTGGAGTTATATTAAATGGACTAAGGTCACTACAGTTCAAGTAATACTTTGCCTCGTGGAGTCATTATCAGACCATCTAATGACATAAGAATTGGCGACGAGATTACGGACTTTCATGCGAAAATGGCTACCCTCGGTACATTGCAGCAGTTCGCCGATGGTAATGATTGGGATGCCTTTGTGGAGAGGCTCAACCATTTCTTCACAGCAAACGACCTGGCAGGCGACAATCCGGCCACATTGGCTGATAAGCGCAGAGCTATCCTGCTAACCAGTTGTGGGCCCACCGTCTATGGTGTCGTCAGGGACTTGCTGGCACCAGCGAAGACAACGACCAAAACGTACGAGGAGTTTGTAACGCTGATCCAAGAACAACTCAAGCCCAAAGAGAGCATTCCCACAGCCAGACACCGGTTTTACATCCACTGACGGCCCGAAGGCCAGGAAATCGCGAAATATGCTGCAGACCTCAGGAGGCTGGCGGCACTGTATGATTTCGGCGACCACCTCACCGAAACGCTGTGGGATATCTTTGTCATCGGAATCAGCCATGAGGGCCTTCTTCACAGGCTAATATCTGCGGATATCACATTCACACTGCAAAAGGCCATCTCCGTGAGCCAGGCATTCGTGACCTCGACCTGCGGCTCTAGGCGGATGACTCATCCTCAGGACTCAAACCCGGCAAGTACTGTACATAGACTGGCACCTTTTAGAGGCTGGACTGTAGAACATGAATCTCCTCAGGGGAGAGAGAACAGGCCCCCGAGTCCCTTAACTCTGAGTCCACCGAGGGGGGCTAATCGGTTAGCACCATGCTGGCGTTGCGGAGGAAATCACCGGGCTCACCAGTGCCGTTTTAAGGACTATGTGTGAAAAGGGTGCAGCACAAAGGGCCACCTCCAGCAAATGTGTAAAAGAAATAGGACTCACCGTGTTGATGAAGAGTCTGCAGAGGGCCATGAATCCAGCGCAGATTATGAAGAGGTGGTCAGAAAGGCAGCTCAGCCCCACAATGAGGTATATGGAATGTTTACCTGCACCACAGAATGTTCCCCATTGAGGATGGAAATCGAGATAAACGGCACTCCAGTCTTCATGGAGGTGGACACGGGGGTGAGCCAGTCAGTAATGAATCAAGAAGCCTTTGAGAGGCTATGGGATAATCAAACTGAAGGACCCAAGTTGTTCCCAGTTCAAGCAAAGCTGCGCACCTACACCAATGAACTTATCCCAGTCGTTGGTAGTGCGGATGTAAAGGTACTCCATGATGGCGCGGTGCACAGGTTACCCCTGTGGATTGTTGCAGGTGATGGACCAACACTACTCGGAAGAAGGTGGATGGAGAAAATCCCTTGGAGCTGGGAAGATTTCATCCCTCCAGCGATCGACGTCCCCCGCACTCAGAGGCAAAGCAAGCCCTCACCTGAGGGTGGACCCGGCTCCAGAGAGCAGACCAGCACAGCACCCGAGGCACAGACCGCTCAGCACGGCCGCATGGAGATGATCCAGCTGAGACAACCCGAACGCACCTTCCAGGCTCCAGTGGCAGGACTCCGGAGGAAGAAAATCGGATCCAAAGGCGACTTCCCAGGTTTGGTGGCAGAACCCGGGGAGAAGAGGATCACCGCAGTCGACATCGTGGATGGAAGAAAGATGGTGCCCGAACCACGAGGTGAGGCGCTGAGGAAAAAGATGGCCGTGGCCAGACCACAAGGTGCAGCGTTGATGGAGCAACACGTAGCACCAAGAAGAGGATTGAGGTATAGATAGCAAGGCTCTCTTAAAGGAGGCCTGCAACCCACCACACTTAAAGGGACTGTCTCACATTCTCACTCAATGTAATAACAACTGTGAGCTAAATGTAAAGCTTGTAATTGACGATCAGAGTTTTATACATGTAATAAGCAAAGAAAAGTCGGGCGATTGCGAACGGAGCTACAGTTTATCTACAATAAGCAATGAAACGTTGTGTGATGCAGGATTTCAACTGTATTCTGATAATGTAGCGGGCAAACACCCATCGGAAGCACACAGGTCCAGCGGACTACCCGATGCTGTAGCCTGCACCCCTGGGACCAGAATGATGCACCATGGAGTGTGGCCACAAGCAGCTAAAATCGACAAGCTGCAGAGCAAGCGATCTCAGGAGGGTAACGGCATCGGTATCAATACCCTGCCTGCCCCTGATCGGCTCCACTTCTCAGGCATCCAATGGCACCAATCGCCACGAGCCTGAAAGAGCAAACTGTGTCCTGGGGGCAACATATCCAGTAGCTCTGGAACTAGCTTGTCCTCATGCACCGGTGCTGACCCCAGCACTGATCCCAAAGGATTTATCTCGCCAGTCAAATGTACTTGCCTCACAACTCCACCACTAATGTAATGATGTAAATGCAAATTTCCTTTTCTGGACTTGAATGTATATGAATGTATATGAATGTGATGAGCAACTGGCATAATCTACGTGTGGGGCAGATAATGGATGTATGCAGCCATGGACACACACATGGATCATACCCAGAACCCACTGAAGCGCTACTGTATCATTGAACCATCCCAACTGGTAACCACTACCCAACATGGTGGCAATAAGGACTTGGGGGTTAACAGGGAGAGAGCCAAGCCAAAGCACAGCCAAGGTACAAGGGCTATTGGCACAAGTCTGGGGAGAGCTAAGCCAGAGCACATAGTGCAAAGGTAATTGGCACAAAGGACTTGGGGGAGAGTGATGTTATATATGTATACTATAGGTATATTCTCTGTGTAGTTACTGTATAGTTGCATAAGATGGAGACTTGTTTATCGGAGGTACCATCAACAAGGTTCACACTATATACACTATACTGGCACCACCAGAGGGTGCAACTGGTGGAGGCCCAGGGGTCACCTGTACACCACAGGTACCCAGGTATAAAAGGGAGTCCACCATGTGGTATCCTCACTCTGGAGTTATATTAAATGGACTAAGGTCACGACAGTTCAAGTACAATACTTTGCCTTGTGGTGTCATTATCAAAGCATCTAAAGACATAACACTCCCTGAGAGACTCTTCCTGCTATCATGGTTTCTCCAACAGTGCCACTCCCTTCAGCCTCACCTCCACCGCTGACCCTTGCTCCCCGTTTCTTCTCTCTCTGGGACAATGGCGTGTCTCAACCCATCTTGCTCCCTTTTGACATCTTTGTCTCCCCGCTCCCGTCCTGCTGCCCCTTTAAGCCTCCTGCCTCTTGCACCCGCTCCTGGTCTTGCCTCTTCATACGCCCCGAGACGTCCGACTCCTCGTCTTTCTTTGGAGTACTTAACTTAGCCCTCACCCCGCTCCTACTCCCCCCACAGACCCCGATTCTCTAGGAAGAGGCGAGCCGTATTATGGCTCGACTCTGCCCTTGACCCATGCTGCCCTCTGCTGTCTTTAGAAACATAGAAACATAGAAACATAGAAAATAGGTGCAGGAGTAGGCCATTCAGCCCTTCGAACCTGCACCGCCATTCAATGAGTTCATGGCTGAACATGAAACTTCAGTACCCACTTCCTGCTTTCTCGCCATACCCCTTGATCCCCCGAGTAGTAAGGACTTCATCTAACTCCCTTTTGAATATATTTAGTGAATTGGCCTCAACTACTTTCTGTGGTAGAGAATTCCATAGGTTCACCACTCTCTGGGTGAAGAAGTTTCTCCTCATCTCGGTCCTAAATGGCTTACCCCTTATCCTTAGACTGTGACCCCTGGTTCTGGACTTCCCCAACATTGGGAACATTCTTCCTGCATCTAACCTGTCTAAACCCGTCAGAATTTTAAACGTTTCTATGAAGTCCCCTCTCATTCTTCTGAACTCCAGTGAATACAAGCCCAGTCGATCCAGTCTTTCTTGATAGGTCAGTTCCACCATCCCGGGAATCAGTCTGGTGAATCTTCACTGCACTCCCTCAATAGCAAGAATGTCCTTCCTCAAGTTAGGAGACCAAAACTGTACACAATACTCCAGGTGTGGCCTCACCAAGGCCCTGTACAACTGTAGCAACACCTCCCTGCCCCTGTACTCAAATCCCCTCGCGATGAAGGCCAACATGCCATTTGCTTTCTTAACCGCCTGCTGTACCTGCATGCCAACCTTCAATGACTGATGTACCATGACACCCAGGTCTCGTTGCACCTTCCCTTTTCCTAATCTGTCACCATTCAGATAATAGTCTGTCTCTCTGTTTTTACCACCGAAGTGGATAACCTCACATTTATCCACATTATACTTCATCTGCCATGCATTTGCCCACTCACCTAACCTATCCAAGTCACTCTGCAGCCTCATAGCATCCTCCTCGCAGCTCACACTGCCACCCAACTTAGTGTCATCCGCAAATTTGGAGATACTACATTTAATCCCCTCGTCTAAATCATTAATGTACAATGTAAACAGCTGGGGCCCCAGCACAGAACCTTGCGGTACCCCACTAGTCACTGTCTGCCATTCTGAAAAGTACCCATTTACTCCTACTCTTTGCTTCCTGTCTGACAACCAGTTCTCAATCCACGTCAGCACACTACCCCCAATCCCATGTGCTTTAACTTTGCACATTAATCTCTTGTGTGGGACCTTGTCGAAAGCCTTCTGAAAGTCCAAATATACCACATCAACTGGTTCTCCTTTGTCCACTTTACTGGAAACATCCTCAAAAAATTCCAGAAGATTTGTCAAGCATGATTTCCCTTTCACAAATCCATGCTGACTTGGACTTATCATGTCACCATTTTCCAAATGCGCTGCTATGACATCCTTAATAATTGATTCCATCATTTTACCCACTACTGAGGTCAGGCTGACCGGTCTATAATTCCCTGTTTTCTCTCTCCCTCCTTTTTTAAAAAGTGGGGTTACATTGGCTACCCTCCACTCGATAGGAACTGATCCAGAGTCAATGGAATGTTGGAAAATGACTGTCAATGCATCCGCTATTTCCAAGGCCACCTCCTTAAGTCCTCTGGGATGCAGTCCATCAGGCCCTGGGGATTTATCGGCCTTCAATCCCATCAATTTCCCCAACACAATTTCCCGACTAATAAAGATTTCCCTCAGTTCCTCCTCCTTACGAGACCCTCTGACCCCTTTTATATCCGGAAGGTTGTTTGTGTCCTCCTTAGTGAATACCGAACCAAAGTCCTTATCCAATTGGTCTGCCATTTCTTTGTTCCCCGTTATGACTTCCCCTGATTCTGACTGCAAGGGACCTACGTTTGTCTTTACTAACCTTTTTCTCTTTACATACCTATAGAAACTTTTGCAATCCGCCTTAATGTTCTCTGCAAGCTTCTTCTCGTACTCCATTTTCCCTGCCCTAATCAAACCCTTTGTCCTCCTCTGCTGAGTTCTAAATTTCTCCCAGTCCCCGGGTCCTTTTGCACCGTACTTGGTGTGTTTCCACCATCTACATCCTGTTCTCTGCTCCGCAATTT
This sequence comes from Pristiophorus japonicus, assembly GCF_044704955.1. Classification (NCBI taxonomy): domain Eukaryota; kingdom Metazoa; phylum Chordata; class Chondrichthyes; family Pristiophoridae; genus Pristiophorus; species Pristiophorus japonicus. The sequence continues at coordinate 105,897,541 of NC_091991.1, read as the reverse complement.
CCTGCCTCTTCTTGCGCTCTTTCCTCATTCCGTTCGCCGGCTGTGTCCTCCGCCTGCTCCGCTCCTCCGGCCACACACACCTCCTGCTCCGTCTCCCATCTCCTCGTCACTTGAGGGGCTTCCTTCTGCCTCACACTCACAGTGTGTGGGGCCTTTGTGACACACCCCATAGCTCTCTGCCTTGCAGTTCCGAGCAATGTGTCCAGACTCACCACAGTTATAACAGTACAGGTCTGGACAGCTTCTTACTAAATGGTCATGTCCCAGACAATAATAGCAAACCTTCACCTGGTTATCATGCAATACCTGGAAGTACTGCACTCCTTCCATTGTCTCGAATTTCTGTAGGGTAATGACTTCACCCCCTCTGGGAACTGCACCTTTATAGAACAGGTTCCATCGGCTACCTGCATTCCTGGATAGTATCTCCTCTTTATTACCGAGCAAAGTTTAATGTCCCACGACCCAACTTTTTTATCAGCACATTGTCCTCAACATAAACCGGCAGGTTTAAGAATGAGACCACACCGCTTCAGAATACAGCAGAGATACATCCAAGGACTTATCACCAACCGTCAGGCTCAGTAAAAGTCTTCCCACCTCCTCTCGGCCACTGACCATCACCTGGAACCAACATTCGGCTTTGGTCGGCAGGCAAAGCAGCTTCCCTCACCGGAGTCCTCATGTTCCGCCCGGATAATATCCCAAGCTCGTATCTCCTTATCCTCGCACTGAACCACCACCGTGTTTTCTTTTCCAAACCTCCTGGATATTTGGGTCTTTTAATCTCCCTTCCCCCAGCATTTACTCCTGGAAGCATTGCCCTCTGAGGGGGTCTGGCATGCCAGGCTCCTCAGCAGCATCTGGCTGCTGTTTATGGGCCAAAAAGGCCATAAAACCCGAAAAAACCCACCAATAACTTTTTACAAACTCACTCCAAGTCCCAGCAGTAATCAAGCTCCCAGCAGCTCACTACGAGCCCTTCCCACCGAGAGCGGCTGGCACCGTGCTTACAATGACTGACATTGCTGGGAGTTGTCACCGAGAGTCATATCATTTTTAATTCCCCACATAGTATATTAGTTCAAGAGCAAGCACACAGAACTACTCATATTATGATGCACCATAACACATCCGTTCTTTATTTTGAAAATCTCAATCACATTATTACGGCAAGTGACTTATTGCTCAAAAAACACCATTTTTACTTATTCTGGGATATTTGATTGAAAGTTGCAGTATTCAAGCATCTAATCACAGTACTGCCAGCACGTGTAGAAAATGGTTATAGCGATCAGGAAAGACTGGGCAGGCTGGGGCTCTTTTCTCTCAAAAAGAGAAAGTTGAAGGGTGACCTGATTGAGGTCTTTAAACTGATCAAGGAGTTCGATAGACACAGAGAAGATGTTTCCATTGTGGGGGAGACCAGAACTAGGGGCCATCAATATAAGATAGTCACAAATAAATCCAATGGGGAATTCAGGAGGAACTTCTTTACCCAAAGAGTGGTGAGAATGTGAAACTCGCTCCCATATGGAGTGGTTGAGGTGAATAGTATAGAGAAATTTTCCACTGAAGCACATTATGTTGGACTTTGGTATGTTTTGGCCTGGTCTTACATCGATGAAGTGGCCTTAGCTTCAACAGTGGAATCAGACTCAGCGGTACAGTAAACAATATAAGTGGTTCAATTTAAAGAGAAATGATCAACAGCCCATCCAGCACATTAAACAACCACTCCCTCCACCATCGGCACACCGTGGCTACAAGATGCACTGTAGCAACTCGCCAAGGCTTCTTCGGCAGTATCTCCCAAACCCGTGACCTCTACCCCCTAGAAGGACAAGGGCAGCAGGTGCATGGGAACACCATCACCTGCAAGTTCCCCTCCAAGTCACACACCATCCTGACTTGGAAATATATCACTGTACCTTTATCATCGCTGGGTCAAAATCCTGGAACTCCCTCCCTAACAGCACTGTGGGAGTACCTTCACCACTTGGACTGCAACGGTTCAAGAAGGCGGCTCACCACCACCTTCTCAAGGGGCAATTAGAGATGGGCAATAAATGCAAGCCTTGCCAGCGATGCCCACATCCCAAGGATTAATTTTCAAATGTTATAGTTAAAAAGGACAGACTAATGAGCTCTAATGATGTAGGTGCCACCGTATGTATATCAGTCAGCTGGAAGAGGTTCCGAGCTCTATCCAAGTTCACCCCACAGTAAGGTCAGCCCAGACCATGCCAGAATAAATAGCAACTCAGCAACAGCCTGGGGTGGGAGTACAAACTACACTAAAACCAACTAGGAATTATATTCATCTCTGACCTCTCATCATCACTCAAACACAAACAGAAATAAGAGTCAGCCTGTGGCTGAAGCTTCTAAATTATGATATCATACAAGCAGTGATCCACCCTCTAAAGCATAAGGTTGCAATAAAATACCGTGGCCGAAATATTCTCCTTAACTAGCTACACTGCAAATCATACGGCACAGAAGGAGGCCATTCGGCCCATTGTGCCTGTGCCAGCTCTTTGAAAGAGTGATCCAATCAGTCCCACTCCCCCTGCTCTTTCCCCACAGCCCTGCAATTGTTCCTTCACAAGCACTTATTCAATTCTCTTTGGAAAGTTAATATTGAATCTGCTTCCACCAGCCTTTGAGGCTGTGCATTCCAGATCATAGCAACAACTTTAACATCGTAAAACATCTCAAGGAGCTTCACAGGAACATTAGCAGACAGAATTTAACACCAAGCCACATTAGGAAATATTAGCTTGGTCAAAGAGATAGGTTTTAAAGAACAACTTAAAGGAGAGACAACTCTCTATGTTAAAACAAATTCTCATCTTCCCCCTCTCAACATCGCCTCCAGTTCTTTTGCCGATGATCTTAAAGATGTGATGCATCCACGCTGGAAAGCAGGGAAATATTGCATCATTCATGCAGCACAATAGTTTCTATACTTCGACTTAAATCAGCATGTGACGTGGAAACCCAGAGTTTGCTGTGCTCCTGATCAGGACCATTTTGAAGTCTTCCTTCCTCAATGAATTGAGGAAGGAAGACTCTTGGGAAGCTATTGTACAGAAACCATCACAAACCAATGACACATTGGCTCGATCCAGAGACTAAACTTTACATTCAAAGAAAATGTAGACAAGAGGGAAATGTCAAGGGAGCTTGGATGGGATGAGTTTGAGGAGCTAACCCTTTATTTCAAGAAGGAAAACCTTTATGTTGAGTGACCTTTTCCATCACCATTTAGATGGCCATCCAGTTACAGCTGAACACTATGGGTGCGAAGACCCTTCCACGTTCTCAAGTGCTCTGAATCCAAGGCAGAGTCCAAGGGCAGAGAAAGAATTAAACAGAGGTCGGTGATGTCAAATATGCTTTGCATTGATGCCATTTTAAATTCATACAGAGTAGTAAAGGGCAAATGAGCAAATACTCCTCCAAGTAACAGTTCAATGGAGGGACTCATACGGCACTACACCAAGGGCTCAATTTTCCCCAATGCCATGTTTTGGCGTATTTCAAGAGTTGCACCCATTTTTTAGCCCCGACTACTCCAAAAAAATAACTTGCAAGTTTGCCCGTACTAATTTTTGAAACTGGTGCCACGCAGCCAGTCCTTCAGCTTCGGGGGGGGGGGGAGTGGAGCCTAATGTCTGCGCCGAAAAAACGATGCCCCTCCCCTTCTTCGTATGCATAGAAACATAGAAACATAGAAAATAGGTGCAGGAGCAGGCCATTCAGCCCTTCTAGCCTGCACCGCCATTCAATGAGTTCATGGCTGAACATGAAACTTCAGTACCCCCTTCCTGCTTTCTCGCCATAACCCTTGATCCCCCGAGTAGTAAGGACTTCATCTAACTCCCTTTTGAATATATTTAGTGAATTGGCCTCAACTACTTTCTGTGGTAGAGAATTCCACAGGTTCACCACTCTCTGGGTGAAGAAGTTTCTCCTCATCTCGGTCCTAAATGGCTTACCCCTTATCCTCAGACTGTGACCCCTGGTTCTGGACTTCCCCAACATTGGGAACATTCTTTCTGCATCTAACCTGTCTAAACCCGTCAGAATTTTAAACGTTTCTATGAGGTCCCCTCTCATTCTTCTGAACTCCAGTGAATACAAGCCCAATTGATCCAATCTTTCTTGATAGGTCAGTCCCGCCATCCCGGGAATCAGTCTGGTGAACCTTCGCTGCACTCCCTCAATAGCAAGAATGTCCTTCCTCAAGTTAGGAGACCAAAACTGTACACAATACTCCAGGTGTGGCCTCACCAAGGCCCTGTACAACTGTAGCAACACCTCCCTGCCCCTGTATTCAAATCCCCTCGCTATGAAGGCCAACATGCCATTTGCTTTCTTAACCGCCTGCTGTACCTGCATGCCAACCTTCAATGACTGATGTACCATGACACCCAGGTCTCGTTGCACCTTCCCTTTTCCTAATCTGTCACCATTCAGATAATAGTCTGTCTCTCTGTTTTTACCACCAAAGTGGATAACCTCACATTTATCCACATTATACTTCATCTGCCATGCATTTGCCCACTCACCTAACCTATCCAAGTCACTCTGCAACCTAATAGCATCCTCCTCGCAGCTCACACTGCCACCCAACTTAGTATCATCCGCAAATTTGGAGATACTGCATTTAATCCCCTCGTCTAAATCATTAATGTACAATGTAAACAGCTGGGGCCCCAGCACAGAACCTTGCGGCACTCCACTAGTCACTGCCTGCCATTCTGAAAAGTACCCGTTTACTCCTACTCTTTGCTTCCTGTCTGACAACCAGTTCTCAATCCACGTCAGCACACTACCCCCAATCCCATGTGCTTTAACTTTGCACATTAATCTCTTGTGTGGGACCTTGTCGAAAGCCTTCTGAAAGTCCAAATATACCACATCAACTGGTTCTCCTTTGTCCACTTTACTGGAAACATCCTCAAAAAATTCCAGAAGATTTGTCAAGCATGATTTCCCTTTCACAAATCCATGCTGACTTGGACCTATCATGTCACCATTTTCCAGATGCACTGCTATGACATCCTTAATAATTGATTCCATCATTTTACCCACTACTGAGGTCAGGCTGACCGGTCTATAATTCCCTGTTTGCTCTCTCCCTCCTTTTTTAAAAAGTGGGGTTACATTGGCTACCCTCCACTCCATAGGAACTGATCCAGAGTCAATGGAATGTTGGAAAATGACTGTCAATGCATCCGCTATTTCCAAGGCCACCTCCTTAAGTACTCTAGGATGCAGGCCATCAGGCCCTGGGGATTTATCTGCCTTCAATCCCATCAATTTCCCCAACACAATTTCCCGACTAATAAAGATTTCCCTCAGTTCCTCTTCCTTACTAGACCCTCTGACCCCTTTTATATCCGGAAGGTTGTTTGTATCCTCCTTAGTGAATACCGAACCAAAGTACTTGTTCAATTGATCCGCCATTTCTTTGTTCCCCGTTATGACTTCCCCTGATTCTGACTGCAGGGGACCTACGTTTGTCTTCACCAACCTTTTTCTCTTTACATACCTATAGAAACTTTTGCAATCTGCCTTAATGTTCCCTGCAAGCTTCTTCTCGTACTCCATTTTCCCTGTCCTAATCAAACCCTTTGTCCTCCTCTGCTGAGTTCTAAATTTCTCCCAGTCCCCAGGTTCGCTGCTATTTCTGGCCAATTTGTATGCCACTTCCTTGGCTTTAATACTATCCCTGATTTCCCTAGATAGCCACGGTTGAGCCACCTTCCCCTTTTTATTTTTACGCCAGACAGGAATGTACAATTGTTGTACTTCATCCATGCGGTCTCTAAATGTCTGCCATTGCCCATCCACAGTCAACCCCCTAAGTATCATTCGCCAATCTATCCTAGCCAATTCACGCCTCATACCTTCAAAGTTACCCTTCTTTAAGTTCTGGACCATGGTCTCTGAAATTACTGTTTCATTCTCCATCCTAATGCAGAATTCCACCATATTATGGTCACTCTTCCCCAAGGGGCCTCGCACAATGAGATTGCTAATTAATCCTCTCTCATTACACAACACCCAGTCTAAGATGGCCTCCCCCCTAGTTGGTTCCTCAACATATTGGTCTAGAAAACCATCCCTTATGCACTCCAGGAAATCCTCCTCCACCGTATTGCTTCCAGTTTGGCTAGCCCAATCTATGTGCATATTAAAGTCACCCATTATAACTGCTGCACCTTTATTGCATGCACCCCTAATTTCCTGTTTGATGCCCTCCCCAACATCCCTATTACTGTTTGGAGGTCTGTACACAACTCCTACTAACGTTTTTTGCCCTTTGGTGTTCTGCAGCTCTACCCATATAGATTCCACATCATCCAAGCTAATGTCTTTCCTAACTATTGCATTAATCTCCTCTTTAACCAGCAATGCTACCCCACCTCCTTTTCCTTTTATTCTATCCTTCCTGAATGTTGAATACCCCTGAATGTTGAGTTCCCAGCCCTGATCATCCTGGAGCCACGTCTCCGTAATCCCAATCACATCATATGTGTTAACATCTATTTGCACAATTAATTCATCCACCTTATTGCGGATACTCCTTGCATTAAGACACAAAGCCTTCAGGCTTGTTTTATTAACACCCTTTGTCCTTTTAGAATTTTGCTGTACAGTGGCCCTTTTTGTTCTTTGCCTTGGGTTTCTCTGCCCTACACTTTTCCTCATCTCCTTTCTGTCTTTTGCTTTTGGCTCCTTTTTGTTTCCCTCTGTCTCCCTGCATTGGTTCCCATCCCCCTGCCATATTAGTTTAAATCCTCCCCAACAGCACTAGCAAACACTCCCCCTAGGACATTGGTTCCAGTCCTGCCCAGGTGCAGACCGTCCGGTTTGTACTGGTCCCACCTCCCCCAGAACCGGTCCCAATGCCCCAGGAATTTGAATCCCTCCCTGCTGCACCACTGCTCAAGCCACGTATTCATCTGCGCTATCCTGCGATTCCTACTCTGACTATCACGTGGCACTGGTAGCAATCCCGAGATTACTACTTTTGAGGTCCTACTTTTTAATTTAGCTCCTAGCTCCTTAAATTCGTTTCGTAGGACTTCATCCCTTTTTTTGCCTATGTCGTTGGTACCAATGTGCACCACGACAACTGGCTGTTCTCCCTCCCATTTCAGAATGTCCTGCACCCGCTCCGAGACATCCTTGACCCTTGCACCAGGGAGGCAACATACCATCCTGGAGTCTCGGTTGCGGCCGCAGAAACGCCTATCTATTCCCCTCACAATTGAATCCCCTATCACTATCGCTCTCCCACTCTTTTTCTTGCCCTCCTGTGCAGCAGAGCCAGCCACGGTGCCATGAACTTGGCTGCTGCTGCCCTCCCCTGATGAGTCATTCCCCTCAACAGTACCCAAAGCGGTGTATCTGTTTTGCAGGGGGATGACCACAGGGGACCCCTGCACTACCTTCCTTGCACTGCTCTTCCTGCTGGTCTTCCATTCCCTATCTGGCTGTGGACCCTTTCCCTGCGGTAAGACCAACTCACTACACGTGATACTCACGTCATTCTCAGCATCGTGGATGCTCCAGAGTAAATCCACCCTCAGCTCCAATTCCGTAACGCGGACCGTCAGGAGCTGGAGGCGGATACACTTCCCGCACACATAGTCGTCAGGGACACCGGAAGCGTCCCTGAGTTCCCACATGGTACAGGAGGAGCATAACACCCGACCGAGCTCTCCTGCCATGTCTTAACCCTTAGATACACTTAAACTGGTAATAACAATGTTAAAAGTTACTGACCAATATAAGAAGAAAAAGAAAAACTACTCACCAATCACCAGCCAATCACTTACCCCCTAGGCTGTGACGTCACCTTTGTATCTTTGCCTTCTCCCTGTAGCTGCACCGGCACGCCTCTCGCCGACCCCGGACTCGCGCTGCTCCGAGCTCCCGCCTCCTCGACTGACTGCATGGGGAAAAGGATGACGATTTTTGACGTGACTGCTATGGGCAGTACACCTCCCAGTCTGCATTCGGCCATTTTTAAAGAGACTGTTTTTAAAAGGGTCAGAACTCTGAGAACGTTAAATCTCAGTGGAAAAATGCAATGCGGCTCAAGGACTGAGGGGCCCAAATTGATGAAGGCCTCTGCCTGCCCGCCCAAAGGACCGCCGATGGCCGTCAAGGTCCCTGACGGTTCTTTGGGCAGGGTTTTCATTACCCAAGTCCCTCGAAGGTCAGTGGGCGGCAAATCTGCGACGCACATCGCCAATCTGGGCGGCAGCCGGCGGGAGCTCTCATTCTCGGCGACAAGGGCGAGCGGGAGTGTACTTACACATGGCTTCCTCCTCCTCCTCCTCCTACATCCTCCTCCATCATCATCATCATCATCCACTCTCACCTCAGGTGGGTCTTCTACTATCAGCTGCTGCTGCTCATGATGGCTAAGTTATGCATACAACAGTGAACTGACCGACAATCTCAGGGGAGTATTACAAGTGGCCTCCAGAATGGGCCAGGCATCGGAAACGCTGTTTCAAGATGCCAATGGTCCTCTCTATTATGCTGTGCATTGCAATATGCGACATGTTGTATTCTCGGTCAGCTTCCGTCCGGGTTACGTGTAGGGGCGTCATGAGCCAGGTGGCGAGGCTATACCCTTTGTCTCCCAGTAGCCAGCTCTGCCCTTCTGCCTGCAGCTGAAACATGGCAGATATAACGCTCTCACGTAGGATTAACGCATCATGGGTGCTCCCAGGGTATCTCGCATCAACTGCCATGATGCGATGCATGTCATCACACACGAGCCGTACATTCACAGAGTGGAAGCCTTTTCTGTTCCTGTACATCTCGGAATCCTCCAAAGGTGCTCGCAAGGCAATGTGGGTACAATCAATGCAGCCCTGTACCTTTGGTAAACCAGCAATCCTGGAGAAGCCCACAGCCCTATCACACATTGCCTGTGCGGTCATGGGGAACTTTATGTAATCATTCCTTCAGGCATATAGTGCAGCAGTCACCTGCCAAATGCAGATATGTGTTGCCTGTTGAAAAATGGCACACACATCCCAGTTGTGGCCTGGAATGATCCAGATGCATAAAATGAAAGTGCAGCTGTAACCTTCACTTCAACTGACAAACCAGTCCTCCTGACGCTTCTAGGGTGCAGGTCTGCTTTTACTAATTCACAGATCTCCGTTACAACTTCTTTGTGGAAACACAGCCTTCTCACACAGTCTGCATCACTCAGGTGCAGGTATGAACACCTGTCTCAATATACCTGATGTAGGTAAGGCCTCCTGCCCATTATCCAATGGGCTCTGAGGTTCCTCATGCGATGACGTTGAATCAATTGTCTCCTCTGCAGCACCATCACGCAGAAGGCTTGCACGAGGTACGGCATTGTCAGTATTGCCCCCATGATTAAATTGCAGCTTTGCAAGAAGCTCAAAACAGCAGGACAAGGAATTAAAGCTTCTCTCCTCTCTCTCTCCCCAAGGTCGACGCCCTGGTATGGACCGTCTCCTGGTCTGCGTATGCGCAATAGGTTTGCTTAGAATGGGAAGCTAGGCATTCAATGAGGACATTTGGGGCAACGAAGTCTAATGCAATTCTTTAATTTTAGATTTTTTTCAAAGTACCACCCCATCACCGACCGAACGTCTCCTCACCGGGCTCGAGGGGCGGCCGGCAGAATCGCTCCCTTGCCCGGAAACAGGGGCTCGGCAAACACCCCCCTCGCCCCCAGACTTCTTTTGAAGCCGAGCCCCAAGCCCCTGTGTCCGGGCGAGGGAGCGATTCTGCCGGCTGATACTCCGACCCTCGAGCCCGGTGAGGAGATGTTCGGTGGTGGCGTGGGACTTTGAAAAAAATCCAGAATTGAAGAATTGCATCAGACTTCTATTTTCTCCCTTTTGACTTTGAAAAAATTAAGCTTCGTGATACATATTCTTCGGCTTCTTGACTATTGTGTATAGAAGAACTCCACAAAGCTGAGGACTGTGAGCTAAACTGAATGTGACCTTATTCTTCTTTATTACAACTCCAGAGTGCCTGAACAACATGGCAGCCGACCTTTTATACTGGCCCTGCACGTGTGTGCAGGTGACCATTAGGACTCCAACAGTCGCGCCCTCTGGTGGCAAGTATTACATAGTTACATACATAACATCGACTCCCTCCAAAACTCGCATAAAAACAATGGTATCTTTCTGCAGCGATTTTTTAATGTGCGCTAGTTTTTCTTATGTGCCCAGAAGATTTTCTGGGAGTGGTCACATACGCCGCCCTAGGAAAAATGTAAGTTGGCCAAACTTGCTTAAATGTGAAAAACTGATGCAGACATCAGTTTACACCACCATGACGCAAAAAAATACTAACCTAAAAAAATCGTAACTGACTGAGTTACGCTGGCGTAGAAACTTTGGGGAAACTTGTATGTTGTAATTTACATCAAAAAAAGTGACACGCACCAAAAAAATGGCACAGATAACTGGGGAAAATTGAGCCCCAAGATCCATCAGTACATCGCCATGATAGGAACATAGGAATTGCTAGAGGAAAATGACCAGGGTCCATCCAGTTAACCTTCTGCCATCGCCTGATGCAATGATAATGGGGTTATTGACCAATGACAGCGATCAATCTCTGTCAGTTAGTCTACAACAGACCTAGACATGAGCTGAGGAGAACCCTCAGTGGGGGAGAGCTTTGGGAACTACAGATCCACAGTCAGCTGTTCCTCCCACAAGTTAGACTCACCACATAATTATGTCTCATATTACTTTTATTATTTTCAGATATGAGAGGCTATTCAATGACCAACGCAAGCCTGAGACATGATAACAAAGGGCTTTGTATCTGATTCATTCCTATTCAACAGCAGTGGCAATGGTTAGCATATATAACCATCAGGGCCATCGAACTTGCACTTCAAACGGGACAAAAAATTGTTCCTTTCAAAAAGGCCAGATGTACGTGGGAGGCAAGGGCAGTTCTGAAAGGAAAATCAAGGCCAACAAAGCCATCTGTACATTAATAAGGCCATTCTCTTCTTCCCCACCTGATGGTCCAGAAATAGAAAGGAAGGAGGGGTAGAAGACACATTAAGCTGGCCAGTGGCACGTAGGGCACCCACTTCAGAAGAGCGACGTTTTTGAGATATGGAGCTGAACATTAGACACTTTGTTTTGGCAGCAAGTGCTCACAGATCTATTTCCAGAACAGCAATGTTCAGAATGACTTTGTCAGCCACCTCTGGCATATTGCCACTTGAGGGCTGCTGTAGGCATGAATTAAACAATTATAAAAAGTACAGAATACATATGGAGACCTTGAACTGAATTATGAGTCCATTACCCACTGATAAGCATTTTGGAACTTGGGTGGCCTGATAGCTTTAGCAATGTTGCTAGGTTCCAAACTTAGAATATGAATAAAGCTTATTCAAATTCACGTCTTCATTAAGTGAGTAACTTTTCACAACGAGATGGAAAACTAAACTGTGGTTCTGTACCATCTCTCAAACCTCAAGACTAAGGAAATCATGGTGTCTTTTACATTAAAAAAATACCTACACGCAAGTTACTGATAATATAGAACTACTGGCCAAAAAATAATCAAACCTTTGATGTCTCATCTTTTGTAATCCTCTTCCATCTTTCAATAAAAAACCATGAAATATCCACCAGTATCCTGAGGGATATCCCACTACTTTGAGCCTCATATCAGAATTAAATATTAAAAAGACTAGTTCAGATACTTCACTCGGAAACAGAGGAATGAGCCCAAATTGGATTCCCGGCTTATACTAACTGTCGATACCTACGGGCACTATCTGGGGGGTGGGGGAAGGGTGCTAAAATGGATGAGCGCTCCTTCAAAGTCAACCCCGGGGGTCAGATGGATTACAATGTCCAATTGGAACCAACACAAAGCCAAGGGTCAGATGCACACTGGAATGGCCAAGGGCCACAACCTAATCCTCCAGAACTAACCTCCCACCAACTGCCCTGGAAGAAAAACTGTTGCCACCCACCCGACTTGCACACACATGGTATGTTGGGCAAAAAACACCTTCGCCAGGCATTTCAAAACAGTTGCTCTACAGAGCAAGTTTCACTTGTATTCTTCGACAGTCCAAAAATCCCACCTTGTTTGACTCAGTCTCCTGTGTTCTGCAGTGTGCACATGTACACACAAGCTAGGCAACTCCTCAAGTGACTCTCAACAGATCTTTCGTTAACACATTGCATGATGTCAGCAGTACATCGAGGGAATTTTGGGGGGGAATAAATAACTATAATTATACAGTTCTGTTAGGTATAAACTACATTTAATAAACACTTCAAATACTTCTAGTTTCAGGCTATAGCACCCGTCGATATATCACACGCTGTTTACGACTCCCTCCTTTGTTCACCGCTATCCCCACCACGCATTTTATGTGCGGCTCCCAAAATGCCCTTACAGGGAATGTCTCACATAACGATAACAAAAAAGGAATGTTAATTGCGGCTTTTATGTCATTTGTGCACTCAGTTTCTTTGCGGCCTTTCAAACCCAGATTATACCCTTCCTTTTCCTCCTCCTCCGATTGTCTCCCCTAACCACACTCTCTCAAAGGCAGAAATGTATGATGGGATATAGCCACACAGGTAATGGTAGCTGTCTGCTATCTCACACATTCCTCATCCATGAACCCGGTCAGCCAGTATGTCACAGAACTGAGAGCTTCAAAAAAGCTCTCTATAGAGTACAGTAGCACAGTGGCGGACTTGTGACGAGTGATCGAGGCGGAGGAGTGATGTGGGATCGTGGCTGAGATTTGGCGGGTTATCGTAGCAGAGGTTCGGCGAATGTTTGGTGCGGAGGTGTGGCGGAGATCGTGGCGGAAGTGCGCCGAGTGTTTTTGTGGTGGAGGAGCGGTGAGAGATCGTGGCAGAGGTGCGGTGAATGACGGTATGGGGCCCAGAAGAGCCGAGGGCCCAGGGGCAGCATGGGCCAGCCCAGCGATGTGTGTGCTCACTAGGTCCGTGCAGCAGAGCAGGTCTCCAGTCATCCTGGTTAACCCTTGCCACTGGATAAAGGCCTAGCTCTGTCGAGCCCGTGTGGTGGCTGATGTGCAACGGTCACCACACGTGAAAAAAATCCACGCACAGGCATCTTCCACCCCCTCATTTGGAGTTCAGGACTGGAACATCGGGTCCTTCGTTGAAACATCTGTGAAGCCATGTGGAAGCAAGTCATCCTCGTTCGAGGGACCGCCTATGATGATGATGATAGTGATTATGTTGCTGGACTAGTAATCTAGAGGCCTGGAGTAATAATCTGGAGATACGAGTTCAGATCCCACCTCAGCAATAAATGATAGTTAGTATCAGTAATAGTGACCTATTAGATTTTCTTAAAAACCCAACTAGTCCACTAATACCCTTAAGGGAAGGAAACCTGTGGCCCTTACTCCGTCTAGCCTGTATGTAACTACAGACTCGTAACTAACCTACTCGGTTGTTACCCCCACCTTCTCCAGGGCAATTAGGGATGGGCAATAAATGCTGGCCTTGTCAGCGACGCCCACATCCCAGGAACAAATTTTTAAAATGATATTCGCTTTGAGTCGTCCTAAGGTCGTGAAAGGTGTCCAGCCGGCCCACAATGTCCAGTGGTCTGCAGCACGAGCTCCTTGTCTGATTTAATGTCATCTCCTCAGTCCCAGGATGTTGGTGCAACTGCTCGACCTATTTTCTATCCTGTGTGGCTCAGAGCCCTTCCAGATTTTCCTTATAACGTTGTTAGAACTCCTCATAATCAGACATTCAATGATTAAGAACAACTGGATTTATCGCGATTGAAATAAAAGAACAGTCTGCAGCTCACTATCATTCCTACATACTCTGTCTGGCAGGCTGATTCATTTCTCCAGTCTCGACCAAGCTCGTTGCTTAATTGCAACATTGAATCAGCACTCGCTGGTATTGAAGGAATGTCTCTTGAACTCTCATTCTCCACTGGCTCTGTCATTACAAGTGCCACGCCACACATTTACCCCATCGAGTCAGCAGGGGCAGGAAGGAGCATGGGACAGTCGTGACATACGGATTTGCAAATAACTTGCTTTGCCACAGCAAGGAGGGAAAGCAACAGTAATTAATGGGTCAGAAATATTTCTTTTCTCAGGGGAAACCAACACATTGCGAAATATAAATCAGCAGAAAAGTCCCCCCCCCGCCAAAAAAAAGTGCAAATATAATATCTCACAAGAACTTTGGAAGACAGAATCCAGAGCTGCCCGATCACACAATGAATGTTTATAATCACTGAGTGACCACAATAAAACTGAACCGATATACTGTACTGGGAACTCCCATAACCATCCTTGAGCCAGCACTGATAACCGCACTGCACATGAGGCAGACACAACAGGTACACCAAAAGCCGGGTAGATAAACAGTCACCTCAAAGCAGACTGGTGCAGATCACATCATCAACAGTCGTCTAATTAGAATTATAATAATGCGCTGCCTGAAAGGGTTCTGGAAGCAAATTCAGGAGCAACGTTAAAGGGAATTTGTAGGGGAGGAAATTGCAAGGCTACAGGCAAAGAGCAGGGCAGTGGGACTAACTGGACAGCTCTTTCACAGTCACAATGGGCTGAATGGCCTCCTTCTGTGCTATAAGATTCTATGGCTCAGATATTTGGGCAGGCCCATCTGTGGGCACCTTACCTGCATAGTGTGGGTTTGGGCCTCGGACCCCATCATAATGTCGAAGGGGCTGGGGGGGGCAGCCCACACAAATCCCAGGTCAATGATTGGGACGGGGGTCTGGTGATCTGCTGGAGTAATGGGTGGGCTTCGTAGTCCCTGATCGGGGTTCGGTGGGGGATCAGGGAGGGAAAGTCACAGACCTCACAACTAATGTTGAGGGGAGAGGGTTGGGAGTGCTATTGGGGGGGTCAGGAGTGCTGTTGGGGGAGGAGGAGGGAGTGCTGCTAGAGAGGGTTGGGGGTGCTGTTAGGGGGGAGGGGGAGGGAGTGCGGTTGAGGGGGGTCAGAGGTCAGAGTCAGGGAGTGCTCGGAGGTCAGAGTCGGGGGGTGTTCGAAGGTCAGAGTCGGGGGGTGTTCGGAGGTCAGAGTCGGGGGGAGATGGAGGGAGCCTAGGGGGAGTAAGTAGTGCTGTCGGGGGGTGCTCGGAGGTCAGAGTCGGGGGTGCTTGGAGGTCAGAGTCGGGGGGAGATGGAGGAGGCCTGGGGGGGTAGGGAGTGCTGTTTTAGGGGGGATAGGGAGTGCTGTCGGGGGTGCTCAGAGGTCGGAGATGGAGGGGGCCTGGAGAGGTCAGAGTCGGGAGCACGTTTGGAGATCTCGGGACTGGGAGCAGCAGTGATTATGATTTTTTAACTTGTGTTGTGTTCAGCGTTGGTTTTCCGGGAGGTAATCTGGAGCTGGCTGTCTCAGGCACAATCTGAAAGCAAATGAGCGAAGGCCTGCTCCAGACGTGTGTAGAGGACGCTTCTTGTATGCCCTTTACCAAGATGGCGTCCGGCGTGATATGCGGCAGAAATGCGCACGTGCACATCAGACACTATTTTGGTCACCAAACAGCGACCATAGCACTCAAACAACGGGCACTACCGAGCCCAATTTCACGCCCAATGATTCTTTGGTATGCCCAGGGAACTTGAACCATGATTGATGACTGCTAAAGTATGTGTAAAATCTACCCTCCAGACAAACTGGGTTTGCATTTACAGATTGGTTCCAATGTTACAGAAATGATGCAATAAAGAAATGGCCAGTGTAACCGAGAGCGATAGGACAAGGATTGCCAGTATGAAATGCGGATTTGTAAAGGATCGCGCTGCTGGAAAGCGGTAGAAACAGCACTCAGTTGAGAAGCAGGAGTATCTCATCTGTTGTCAGCTCACTGTATTACTCGCTGATTAGCTGCAAGGAATGTGTGTGCCAGACACCACTCCTCAGTTAATGAGAAATCAAGCGGTACTCAGTGCAGCTTGTAAATCCTTTCCCAGTTTATCAAAAGAACATAAACTGGAAACCACCCAAAAGGACAGTCCCAGCCACATGGCAATTATTTCGAAGAGGTCACACAATTCAACTCTCTTGTAGCCTCAGTTGAAGTTATAGTTTGAAAACTCTGGCTTAGTGCTAATGAATACAAATGTGCAAAGATTGAAGAGTATCTGGATAAAAGGATTGATTCTGGACATAAATGATTTTCAAATTATTTGAAACGATTTTCTTTATTTTTTTTACAAAAGAGATGCATGCAAAAAGCATTGAATGTTGTTTTCTAAGAACAGATATGTTGTAATATAGATAGGTGTTGAATAATGAACATATGCTTTGGGCAGCATTTCAGGAAATATGAACTTATTACAAAAGTATTTAAATAGCTCGTGACATTGTACAGCACAGAACCTGACCGAGTGAGAGCCTCAATCACCAATCATCACTGAAGAGCCCGGGTAAAGATGCCTGCCTCTTTCTCCTGTCCCGTGTAACAGGAAGTCTACTGGGTGCAAATATCGGGACATATGTACCTTCTTCAGTGTCTCCACTGTTGTACAGAACCTTCACCTTGGCTGCCTTCTTGATATGATTAAATCACTTGCCAACATTTTGCTCATTTACTCTAGTGCAAGTTGTCACATCAAATCACTCAGCCACCTTTTCCAGGCTTCTCGGAGCCATCTCCCAGAAACCTGGCACATCAACATCTCCGCAACAGTAATCCAGCCTCCTGGTCCTTATAGTTAAAGATGGCGCCTCATGACACTATTGTTGGTCAGCAATAATAGAATGATAGAGCACAGGAGGCCATCGTGCCTATACCGACTCTTTGAGAGAGCTCTCCAATTAGTCCCACACCCCCGCTCTTTCCCCACAGCCCTGCAATGTTTTCCTTTTCAAGTAATTATCCAATTCCCTTTTGGAAGTTAGTCTTGAATCTGCTCCCACCGCCCTTTCAGTCAGCACAGTCCAGATCACAACAACTCGCTGCATAAAATAATTCTCCTCATCTCCCCTCTGGCTTCTTTGCTAATGATCCTAAATCTGTGTCCTCTGGTTACCGACCCTCCCGACAGCTTCTCCCAATCTAACTATCTAAACCCATCATCAGTTCGAGCACCTCCATTAAATCTTCCCTTAAACTTCTCTGCAACTCCCGAGCCTCTAGTTTAAGAAATA
This sequence comes from Pristiophorus japonicus, assembly GCF_044704955.1. Classification (NCBI taxonomy): domain Eukaryota; kingdom Metazoa; phylum Chordata; class Chondrichthyes; family Pristiophoridae; genus Pristiophorus; species Pristiophorus japonicus. The sequence continues at coordinate 105,880,326 of NC_091991.1, read as the reverse complement.
TTGGAGCAGGCTGAGTGGCAGAGAGTAAGGATAATGGGCAGGTATTCTAATTGGCAGAATGTGACTAGTGATGTTTGCAGGGATCTGTGTTGGGGCCTCAACTATTCACCATATTTATGAATGACTTAGATGATGGCATAGAAAGTCATATATCCAAACTTTCCGATAGGCGGCATTGTAGGCAATATCAATGAAAGCATAACAAAGGGATGTCCTCAGATTATCGAATAGGCAAAACTGGCAAATGGATTTCAATGTAAACAAATGCAATGTAGCACTTTGGACCTAAAAAGGATAGAACAGGGTACTTTCTAAATGGTGAAAAGCTAAAAACAGTGGAGGTCCAAAGAGACTTGGGACTGCAGGAACATGGATCATTAAAATGTCATGTACAGAAAATAATCAAAAAGGCTAATGGAATGCTGGCCTTTATATCTAGAGTACAAGGGGGTATAAGTTATGCTGCAGCTGTACAAAGCCCTGGTTAGACCACACCTGGAGCACTGTGAACAGTTCTGGACACCACACCTTAGGGAGGATGTCGACCTTGGAGAGGGTGCAGAGGACATTTACTGGAATGATACCAGGACTGAGGGACTCCAGTTATCTGGAGCAGGCTCGAGGGCCCTATGACCTACTCCTAGGAACATTCAGTAGGACATTCAGTCCCTCGAGTCTGCTCCACCATTCAATGAGATCATCACTGATCTGCGACATAACTCCATATATCTTTGGTCCATATCCCTTAATACCTTTGATAAAAAGATATCAATCACCGATTTAAAATTAACAATTGACCTAGCATCAATTGCCGTTTGCAGGAGAGAGTTCCAAACCTCTACCACCCTTTGTGTGTAGAAGTGTTTCCTAATTTCACTCCTGAAAGGTCTGGCTCTAATTTTTAGACTCTGCCCCCAGTCCTCAGCTCCTCAACCAGTGGAAATAGTTTCTCTCTATCTACCCTATCTGTTCCCCTTAATATCCTGAAAACTTCGATCAGATCACCCATTAACCTTCTAAATTCTAGGGACTACAACCCTAATTTGTGTTTTCGCTCCTGGTAACTTAACCCCTGGAGTCCGGGGGTAAACCCACACTGCACGCCCTCCAAGGCCAATATATCCTTCCGGCCAATACTCCAGCTGAAGCCTAACTAGTGATTTATAAAAGGTTTAGCATAACTTTCTTGCTTTTGTTCTCTATGCCTCTATTTATAAAGCCAAGAATCCTTCTCTGCTCTAAAGGAAAACAATCTCAGTTTCAATGTCTCCATTTCAAGCAAGTTAAACCACTAAAGACGACGACTGGAAACATGGCTTCAATTGTTGGTATACTTTGGCAAAAGGAAAAGTTTGAGTATGGGTTAATACTACGACATGGCTTCGGAACCGAAACCATTACTTTAACAGGCAAGCAGCAACAACACATAATCACCATCCCAAGTACCTCAGTAACCTCAGACTGGAGGATTATGGTGATTATTGTTTAAATTTAACTTTGTGCGTACACACAATGGAAAAGGCAGCAAATTTCATTCCATTTCATCCTTTCCACAAAGACTTTGCCTGATGTACTCCTGCTTGAAAGCCAGGATAATCGAAGAAGGGGAAGGAACTTTAGATATGGCAAGAGTGGGTTTGCTGGTCCGGGGGTCTGTTGAGGACTGTGTCAGTGCTAGTTGCCCAGGCAGTACAGGTCGCATTGTGCTGGGGTCCAGTCACATGCCACTCTCCGAGGGAACGTGCCTGAGATTACAACAACAACTTGCACTTACATAGCACCTTTAACATAGTAAAACATCCCAAGCCACTTCACAGGAGCATTATCAAACACAATTTGACACTAGGCCACATCAGAAGATATTACTGTTTCTCTCTCCACAGATTCTGCCTGACATGCTGAGTATTTCCAGCATTTACTGTTTGTATATATCTGGAGATATTAGGACAGGTGACTAAAAGCTTGGTCAAAGAGGTAAGTTTTAAGGAGTGTCTTAAAAGGAAGAGAAAGAGGCGGAGAGGTTTAGGGAAGAAATTCCAGAGCTTAGGACCCGGACAGCTGAAGGCCACGGCAGGCAATGTTGGAGCGATGAAAATCGGGGATGCTCAAGAGGCCAGAATTGGAGGAGCGCAGAGATCTCAACCGGTTACAGGGCTGGGGGAGGTTACAGAGATAGGGTGGGGTGATTTGAAAACAGGGATGAGAATTTTAAAATTGAGTCGTGGCCAAACTGTGAGCACAGGTAAGCGGGACTTGGTGCGAGTTCGGATATGGGCAGCAGAGTTTATGGAATATGTCTGAGATTACAACAATGTCTTCTCAGTATATGTCACCAAGTTCCTTAAATACAATACAGCCCTGAGTCAACAATAGAAAGTAAACTTAGCAGCAATCACTGATGTTTCCTTCTGTCTGTGGCTGTGTGAATTAAACCAAATGTAAAAGTAAATGGAAACAGAGTAACGTCGAAGAGACCTCTACACGGTTGTTATTTATACACGTGACATACGGAACATTTTTTGCTTGATCTCAAGCTGACTTTGCTATCTCGATGATAGATCTAGTCACGTAGTCCACACTGACTGTGGACTGTCAAATCTCATGATTGTTCTTTGGCCATTCCTTCACAGAATGGATCAGCAAAAGAGTCACATTTAAATGTTGGGTTTGTAAATCAAAAAGTTTAAAATAGTTTTAAAAAGAGCAGAGACGAAAAGGTCTCTCTCCAACCTCTCCCCACCACCCCACCCCCAACCCCCTCACCCCGCCCCACCAAAAGCTCTATGCAATAATGGCGCTAAGATTTCAGCAGTTTTGGTCATAGAAATTCCGTGATCAGTTGTCGCTCAGTAATTCCAGGACTTGTTATGCAATGTTGAGGTACATATGGTTGGTGTGAGATTTGGCCCTAAATCATGCCAATATCTTCAGAGGACAGTGGGCCAGAATCTACTGTCAAGTTAACAGTGAGGCGAGCAGCGCTCATCATTATTTATGCGCAAATTGCACAGTAACCTCATGTGTTGGCTGATGCTTGGTTACACCCAAAAATCCGAAGGTTGCTGTCGGTGATGTGCCGCTCCACCATTAGCTTCCCGGAAATGGCACTTCACTGTCTGGTTCATCATGGAATGCATTGAGTGTCGTGAAACTCTGGTCCTTGTCCAGTAGATACGAAGGGGCTGAAACTCAGTAACACAAAAAAGCTGGCACACCTAGGAATTTTATAATGTTCTTACCGCACGGATCCATGATACGGTCGGATGATCGATTTTCAGGACAATTACATTTTTTCAAAGTCCCCAAGGAAACGGGTCATAATTGAAGGTGGGAGATGGACAGGAAGGCAGTGCTGAGGGGCTGAATTTGGGTCGGACCGTGACTCCGCCGCTGTCACTCAGTGGTGGAGCGGTGGTGATGTCACGGCGCGTGTCCGTCGCCGCACTCTCTCCCCTCTGTTAAAGGGGAGAGAATCGAGCATTTTAAATCTTCGGCCACGGGGCCACCAGGGAGGGCTGGTACCCAAGAGAGGTTGCCCAGCTGCCTGTTGGCGGCCCGGCCGAACCAGGGGGCACCGTCTTGCCGGCCATCGATAAATCCATGGGGGCCGCGGCAGTGGGCCCTCCACTTGAAGGGCTGCCACGCGGCCGGGCCACACACTCCGGATAAGATGTACCAACACAGAAAGCTGGCAGGGGCATCGCGCGGTGGGGCAGTGATTTATCGAGCTGAATTTTTCTGGGTGTATTTCTCAGGTGAGGGAGAGCGGTGGGGAGGGAGAGCAGCGGTGAGGGACGGTGAGGGGGAGGGATGGTGAGGGGGAGAGGGGGTGAGGGATGGTGAGGGGAGGGACGGTGAGGGAGAGTGGCAGTGAGGGGAAGACGGGTTGAGGGACGGTGAGAGGGAGAGACGGTGAGTGGAGGGACGGTGAGGGAGAGCGGTGGTGAAGGATGGTGAGGGGGAGAGGGGTGAGGGACGGTGAGGGTGAGGGACGGTGAGGGTGAGGGATGGTGAGGGGAGGGACGGTGAGGAGGAGAGGGGGTGAGGGACGGTGAGGGGGAGGAACGGTGAGGGAGAGCAGCGGTGAGGGACGGTGAGAGGGAGGGACGGTGAGGGGAGGGACGGTGAGGGGGAGAGGGGGTGAGGGACGGTGAGGGGGAGTGGCGGTGAGGGGGAGAGGGGGTGAGGGATGGTAAGGGAGCACGGCGGTGAGGGAGGGTGCGATGAGGGCAGGCGACGGTGTGCCGGTCATTTGCATCGGGCGGGATCAAGTCCAGGCCGAAAAATCCCCGAGCTGGATTTGGGTCGGCGGCCACGGGATTCTGACGCAAACGGGCAGGAACGGGGCGTACCGAAATCCTGAATTGCAGCCCGAAATAAGCTCGCCACAGAAAAACAAGTCAAGTCATTTCAAGTCCAATTGCCTTTGTAAAGACGTGGCTTGTCTTAGTTACTGCCAAAACACTCTGGCACTAGAAATTTGCTTTTTCAAGTATGAAGTCTCATTCCTTCAGCTTTTAATTGTTGTGGATTTTTCAAAAAACATTTTAATTCATTTTTTTACTTTTTCTTTCTTTCTGTCTCTTTTTTCTCTCTCGTAGTCCATTCTTTCTTTCCCTCTCTTTAATTTGCTTTGTGGTCCTGATTTGACACTGAATTAACTATTCTAATAGTCAGGCTCTGCACTGCTCATTAACGAGTCTTCAATCTGATTGGTTGAGGAGACGCACAGTTGCTTGTCCTGTTCACACAAGTCCCACATATCCTATAGGGGGCACCGTGCCATTTCCACCTCCCACTTACAGCAAGTTCCAGCGCACAAGCTCATGGGAATTAACCGGGCACGGGCCAGTCTAACGATAGGGTGGGCATTGGTTGTTCGTGGGCTATAGTAAATTCTGGTCCAGTGACAGACAGAGAAAATTAGTTTGAGTTTGAAAAATGTGACTCGACAAATTCCGAACAATTGGAAAGAATGCTCATGAAACGGATTTTTGTGGAAAGGACTCGGTGGATAATAATAGCCGATCCATCAAGCAGGGATGAGTGGGAACCAAGTCCAAAAGTCCAAGATTTTCCAAACATGACCTTTTCTTTTCGGTAAAACAGTCTTGTGGGTTCAGGCAGTGGTCAGCTCAGGCTCAGGTGGCACACAGCCAATTCCTTTTTACAAAGGGAAGAGGGAATGACTATTTTAGTGGTTCGCCATGGCTCTGAATTGGCCAGGGTTCAATGGGAAGCCATCCAGTTACTGACAGCAATGACAGGACGAAACCTCAGCACAGAGAATCAAAATGCTTTGTCTGCGACTAAGTGCCAGCAACAAATCGGTTGGGAGCCCTTCAAGTCTTGTACTGATCCCTGAAGAGAACACCAAATTGGTACAATCGGATTTGTTTTTTTTTACTCTCCAAACTTCATTGATGAGAAAGACAAGCAGGTTTGTTACTTCATAAAAAAAAATAAAGTTAGGCGTCATGGAAACCATTGCTACTCTGAGAGTAAAATAGCCCCTTTGGTTCAAAGCTTGGTGGTGATGATACATTTCTTCTGGTAGAAATAGCAAGTGGAGGCGAGACAATTTTCCCACAGGAAGGGAGCTGAATCACCAGAAGCTTTTCCCAATTGCTGGTCACAGGGGATCGACGCCAGTACTGGGCGCCAACTCTCCCACTGTAGTCTGCTGTGTGTCAGTTTAGGGGATCTAAGGAGGGGGAGATGTAACGAGCAGCTCCTTTAGTCCTCAAAAGAACTCATGTATTTTGACTGTCACTTTTCATAAACTTTGTATTTCAAACTGCAACGAAACTGTGCACAATTCCCTGTAGTTTCATTGGAGCCTTTCAAGGCCAATGTTTTTCTAAGCGGGTAGAGTTTGCAGTCTCTGAACTCAAGGTAACACAAGCAACTGAATACTTTCCCATCAATTTTCATCAGTTTCTGACATCCGACCAGCATCTTCTGCTTTTAAATACATTCAGAGTAGTTTGGATTTCCACGCAGGAAGGCGATGGAAAGACAAATAAAAACTGTGGTGCACCAGTTTTATTTTTCTGGGAGCTGTCTGGCCTGTTTTTGGAGGGCGACTTGTGTTCATCCCTTCCTGGCTGAGTCAAAGGCATTTGATGTTGAAGTCTCTAATTTACATATACAGGAATGAGGGGGAGCTAGTCTTACTGACTTCCCCAAGCGAGGGTTATTTAGAAGTTCCCACTTCAATCTTGTACTGTTCCCCCCCCCCGCCCCCCACGCCCCACAAAATACATAGCCTGGACTCCAATTGTCACAATAATGCCCATAGCCAAGGAGCCTACCTATGAAATCTTTGGGATATCAGTAAGGTCACAAAGCTGGAAGCTACCAGTTAAAGCACTTGTTCCCTCAGGCCCGGGCTTCACGGATTATTTACCAAAGGGGTCACTTTTATTTGACATGTTATTTTATTCCATTTAAAGCATTAGGCTCCCCTTTTAAAAAAAAAACAGAACCTAGAGGCCATCTCTGCCAGAGGTCAAATGGTTTATTAGTTAAACAACTAGCCACAAGGCTAAAAGGGAAAAAGCACACCGCTCTGTTTGGTTTGCAGTAATCAGGTTTCACACAGTGTATTTTAAATGTTCGGAAAGATGCAAATAACCTAAAAGAACCTGCTATTTACTGCTTCTCCGGGGAAGAATGAGGCTATTTGTTCTTTCGGCTCTGATGGTTTGGATCCGCTCCGACGTTTATTAAATAGGTTGTCACACTGCCCCAGGATTCCCACTATCCACACGTGTTTGTTTTGGCTCTTAAACAATTGCTTTAGAAGCCCATCAGGTGTCCAAGGAATCACTTACTAAGGGCAGTTCACGTCTAGTATTGATCTGGGTTTATATAAAGAAAAGACTTGCAAGAAGTTGCATTCATATAGGGCCTTTCACAAAGTGCTTTACAGCCAATTAGCTATTTTTATCCTAACTCGCACCGAGTCCCGCTCACCCATCACCCCCTGTGCTCACTGACCATGTCCTAACTCGCACCCAGTCCCGCTCACCCATAAGCCCCTGTGCTCACTGCCCCGTGTCCTAACTCGCACCCAGTCCCACTCACCCATAAGCCCCTGTGCTCACTGCCCCGTGTCCTAACTCGCACCCAGTCCCGCTCACCCATAAGCCCCTGTGCTCACTGCCCCGTGTCCTAACTCGCACCCAGTCCCGCTCACCCATCACCCCCTGTGCTCGCTGCCCGTGTTCTAACTTGCAACCAGTCCCGCTCACCCATCACCCCCTGTGCCCGCTGACCTACATTGGCTTCCGCTCCAGCAACGCCTCGATTTCAAAATTCTCATCCTTGTTTTCAAATTCCTGCATGGCCTCACCCGCCCTAATCTCCTCCAGCCCTAAAATCCTCTGAGATACCTGCGCTCCTCCAATTCTGACCACTTGAGCATCCCCGATTTTAATCACTCCACCATTGGTAGTCGTGCCTTCAGCTGCCTGGGCCCCAAGCTCTGGAACTCCCTCCCTAAACCTCTCCGCCTCTCTTTGCTCCTTTAAACTACGTCTTTGACCAAGCTTTTGGTCACCTGTCCTAATATCTCCTTATCTGGCTAGGTGTCAAATGTTGTACGATAGCGTTCCTGTGAAGCGCCCTGGGATGATTTACTGTGATAAAGGTGATATCTTTATCACCTTTATACTGGTTGATGTTAAGATGTAGTCCTTGTTGCAATGTAGGTCGGAAATACTTCAGTTAGTTTGAATAATAAGTTTATTAAATGTATTTACTGATAAGGTAATGGAGGCAAAAGAGTAAAATATTTTAAGAAGGGGGAGGGACTTGTTGGATTTTTTGTGATTTGTCGCTACAGTCCCTGTAACATTGTGAAATCCACACCAAGGCCAGCAGAAGAATGATGAAAATATTGGAACACAGATGGGGTAAATTAGCTTTGAATACCATGACATTGTTGGTGACATTACCGTGATTAGAAGTGTTCTAGATTGTGGCAGAGGTAAGAGGTAGTCTTGGTGGTGGAGGCGGTTAAGAAAGAGAAACAGCAAAAGAAAATGAACTCTTACCGATGGTCAATGGTGAAATCGCTAATTAGCAACACTGTAACTTGCAATTAATCGGTTTAATTTGTACTTCAGGAATTGCCCACAGACTCAGTTTGTAAAAAACAATAAATAGTGCATTCTAAATCTAAGCTCTGCGCTGTATGTAGACCAAACGGCGCACTCAGGCAAAGCCAAGAAACTCCCAAATCCCGGGCCACAGCCGCAAGTGCCATTAAGCTGCCAACATGGCCCCAGGAGCTGGGGAGGGAAAAGGAGGTATCCCCATTTAGAGATAACCCACCAAAAGAAGAGGCAGGAGGAGCTAATTGCCAGCAAGCGAGTAAGCGGGAGGGGCAGAGAATGTATGTAAGCCCCGCCAGAATTAAAACCTAAGGTTTGGTAAAGGAAGCTGCATTCATTATAGTGATTCCGAAGAAGAGCAGGGAAGTTATCCCCGGTGTCCTGGCCAATATTGACCCCTCAATCAACATTACTAAAGCAGATTAGCGCGTCATTTGCAGTCAGCGGCAAAGCAATGGGTTTGTCGTTGGCTCAGAGGTAAGCCACCCACAAAGATCTCACTATCTCTGTGGCAAGAAGTTCAGCTTTGCCGACATGCAATTGAAATCAGCATGTTAATGGGGAGTCCATAGTGAGAGCTGCTGTGATGTCAACAAGCTGTCTAATCGGCCAATCACAATGCAGAATTCTCACAGACCCAGAACCAGGAAGTGAATAAGCTCCTTTGATTCGTCATTTTTTAAATGTTATAGAGAGCAAAACAAAAATTGGAGCTCTCACATGGGGAAAAGGTAAACCTGATTCTTAAAAATGTTTGTTTTTATTAAAATGGAGAAATTTGGGGCCATAGCATTTGTTTAGCAGTCAGTACCCTGTTAAAACCCCAGTTGCAACTAATCCAAAGGCCTCTAACATTTAATAGGGTATTTAACAGCAATATTACTGCGGAAAATCTCAAGTTTTCACGGATTGCTGGCTCTGTGCGGGGGGCGGGGGGATGGGGCCACAGCACAGTCAGTGAATGACTGACCACAACTTCAGGATCTACACGCTTAAATGCGCATGCACGACATCCTGAAGTTGCGGACAGTTTCAGGGAGTAATAACAGCAAGCGCTGACAGTTCGGCGTTATTTCCACCGCAAATTCCCAGCTAATGTCTGGTCATTATCACATTGCTGTATGTGGGAGCTTGCTGTGCACAAATTGGCTGCCGCCTTTCCTACATTACAACAGTGACTACACTTCAAAAAGTACTTCATTGGCTGTAATGCTTTGGGACGTCCTGAAGTTGAAAAGAGTGCTGTATAAATGCAAGTCTTTCTTTGTTTCTGGTTGCACGTGCAGACAAATCCAAAAATAACATGCTGTGTACGTTCATCCATAGAATCCACGCTTTGTACAAATACACACTTGAGTCTTTTATTGAGGCTGTTTAGGAAAGTTTTATCTCAATCGGATACACACATACTGGGCGATTCAAAAATACAACAGTCTGAAATGAAAACTATCAGAAAGTGAATTCCTTTTTAATATACATCTCTTTCAACACAGTAAACCGCTTGGCATTCAACTTGCCCAAGAAAGAATTCAACAGCGTTAAATATAATTAAGTGGCATAAACAACTCCTCCGAAATTTTTAGACGTAGTCGTCATCAGCCCAGGACAGTTAATCCGTATAATTAAGAGCCGTGTACTAGTACTGTGCAAAGTTTTCCGGCCCACACATTCACAGTTCTGCTGACAACACAAACACAATCTTTATTTTAGTCATAATTGTAGGTTCTTATTAACAGACATCATTTGCATCTCCTCATCGTACAACCTATTGCCAATTATAAATCCCCCCCTCCCGTTGACTATACCAACTGATGCCCCTCTACTTTTCAATTCAAATAATACCGCCTGATAGAAATGGCTCAATAGGAAAAGACCATTCTGCCTGTTCCGTCATTCAATTAAATCGTGGCTGACCTGTGCCTTAACTCCATCTACCCGCCTTGGTTCCGTGACCCTTAATACCCTTACCTAACAAAAAACTATCAATCTCAGTTTTGAAATATTCAATTGTCCCCCAGCTTCAACCGCCTTTTTGGGGGAGAGAGTTCCAGATTCCCACGGCCCTTTGTGTGAAGAAGTGCTTTCTGACATCACCCCTGAGCGGCCTGGCTCTAATTTTAAGGTTCTGCCCCCTTGTTGTGGACTCTCACTGGAGAAAAGAGTTTCTCTCTATTGAGCCTGTATCTTGGTTATATTGTGCCCTTTCTCTTCATTTGAGATCTAAAGAGCAGAAGAAGAAAAATAAAATAGCCAATTACTTAATTTTGAACCAATAAATTAATTGTGCCTAGAATCACAGAATAGCTTTTCTTTAATTGGATGTACAAATCTGTTAGTTGCATAATTGTATTAATTTTCCTTTTATGTCTATTTTTAGTTCAAGAAAGATCCTTCAGAAAGATCATCATAATTCATGTTAGGTCTAAACTTTTTAAAAGTTGGATTTCCAGATCTTGCAAGCTTTCATTGTAACGTGCAAAGTCTGTCTTTTGTACACAAATAAAGTGACAGTTCAAAATAAGCATCCAAGCCAAGGTTAATACTCCATCATTTCTCAGTAGTATATCAAATAGCATTATCGTCTCAAAGATCAAGCATGTAATCGAGAATTGTTGCATGAAAGGTGAGATGTGGTGAGGTTTTTTAACATGATTCTAGAGTGCATCCAGGAGGTTACATGGCCTCGATGAAAGGAGAACATGCGTTACTTCTGGTTTGATGATCCCTTTGTATGTGGCTCGAGGAACAGCACCTCAGCTTTCGTTTAGACACTTTACAGCCTTCCGGACTCAACATCGAGTTCAACAATTTCAGAGCGTAACCACTGTCCCTATTTGTTAGGACAGCATCTGTCATCTTTCGTTTCTTAACTTGCCCCATTACCATCTCCTTTGGCCTCGCACCATCATCCCTTTTGTCATTTCATCTTTTCTGCCCTCCACCCTGTCACAGACCTTCCCTTTTGTTCTTTCACCCCCTCGCCCCTCTCCCTGCCTCTACTTGCGTAAAAACGTGTTACATCTCTAACTTTTACCAGTTCTGATGAAAGACCATCGACCTGAAACATTGGCCGTATTTTGACGGGGTCAGCGCAAGCGATGGGTGGCGGGTCGGGTATGAACCCGCCACGACGCATCTTTCCCGATGTTGGGTCTGTCAGCACTGAGCAGACCAACACACAGCACCGGGCGACCAATTCAGTGGTTTGATTAGAGCCAGTTAAGAATGATTTTCACCGTACCGTTTGCATTTGACAGCTTGCTCACAGCTTCCACGTCTGTCAAGCTGAGGCGGGAGTTCAATGGCCACTGAATCAGCTGTTGAGTTGACAGTTTCAAATGTACAGTAAAAGCGCCCACCTTCTCTCAACCACAAGCTCTTCCTCAATGCATTTCCACAACAGATTCACCATGCTGCAAGTCTTAACACAAATCTCCATCTAGACTTACCTCATTACCTCTTTCACCATTGACTGATTGCTTCTGGCATCGCTACTTCACTCGCCAAGTTGCCATCTATTCCATCAGAACGGGTGCCCTTGAAACTCTCTCACCTTGGTCCCCAGAATCCTGTCACGATCAGCCCCAACATTGGCCTCACCAGGTACAGGCAGCAGCAACAGTTACACCAACTTTCTCCACAATCAACTGAGACAGGGCATCAGCACCTGACCACATTGCTGCCCGTGAGCCCAGGGATGGCCTCACCATGGCCAGATTTGACGCTGCACACCCCGGCTGCCACATGATGCGCCAGGTTGGTACCAGCCCACACCAACACCATGAAGCATCCCTACAATGCCCAAGCCATTCCTTTCACACTCATCATCATTGCGAGGGATACCATTCCGTCTCACCATTCACTGCAACTCACTAAGCCACTTCCAAAAACGCAAACAAATCTGTCCAAGATCGCAAAGTGTTGAAAATAAAGGTTTCAATGTTTGACAGCACATTTAAAGAACCTTTACATGAACATTGCATAAATCATCCAAGTGCTTACTGCTGTCTGCTATTAGTTGGTATGATTGCACTAGGATGAAGGCGAGTGTGAGGGTGGCGAGTGAGATGCGGATGTGACAATGTTATTAGAGAGGAATGGGTGGAGGTGCAAGGTAAGTTGGTGTGTGTAAGGATAGAAACATAGAAAGTTACAGCGCAGAAGGTGGCCATTCCGGCCCATTGTGTCCACGCCGGCCGACAAAGAGCCACACGGCCCTCGGTCAGCAGCCCTGAAGGTTACATATAAACCCATGAACAATGAACAATGGAGGACAGGTAAAGAGCACCCAGCCCAACCTGTCCACCTCACACAACTGTGACACCCCTTATACTGAAACATTCTACACACCACCCCAACCGCAGCCATGAGACCTCCTGGGAGAGACAAAAACCAGATAAAAACCCAGGCCAATTGGGGGAAAAAAATCTGGGAAAATTCCTCTCGACCCATGCAGGTGATCGAAACTAGTCCAGGAGATCACCCTGGCCGTATTCAATTCCCTGCAGTACTTACCATTATATCTGAGCCAGCCAACAAGAGGTTATCCAGTCTAATCCCACTTACCAGCTCTAGGTCTGTAACCCTGCAGGTTACGGCACTTCAAGTGCCCATCCAAGCAACTTTTAAATGTGGTGAGGGTTTCTGCATCCACCACCCTCCCAGGCAGTGAGTTCCAGACCCCCACAACCCTCTGCGTGAAGAAGCCTCCCCTCAAATCCCCTCTGAACCTTCCACCAACCACCTTAAAACTATGCCCCTCGTAATTGACCCCTCCACCAATGGAAATAGACCCTTGCTATCCACTATATCCAGGCCCCTCAAAATGTTATACACCTCAAGGAGGTCTCCTCTTAACCTCCTCTGTTCCAATGAGAACAAACCTAGCCTATTCAATCGGTCCTCATAACTAAGATTCTCCATTCCAGGCAGCATCCTAGTAAATCTCCTCTGCACCCTCACTAGTGCAATCACATCCTTCCTATAATGCGGTGACCAGAACTGCACGCAGTACTCCAGCTGTGGCCCAACCAGAGTATTATACAATTTAAGCATAACCTCTTTGCTCTTATATTCTATGTCTCGGCCAATAAAGGCAAGCATTCCGTATACCTTCTTAACCACCTTATCCACCTGGCCTGCTACTTTCAGGGATCTGTGGACAAGCACTCCAAGGTCCCTTTGTTCATCTACACGATTAAGTGGCCTACCGCTTAATGTGTACAGGTGCGACATCCAGAGTTCCGGAATCCGGACACCGGGTAGATCCGTGGTGGGGTCGTCCAGAAACCAGAAAATATTCCAAAATCCGGACTCCACTGCCTCAGTCCAGCCTCCCCCCAACCTCCGGCCACCCAATCTCACCCGACCTCGGCCCGACCTCCCCCCGACCTCCAGCCGCCCGACCGGCCCGACCTCCGCCCGACCTCACCCGGCCTTGGCCCAACCTCTCCCTGACCGACGGCCGCCCGACCTCACCAGCCTCGGCCCGACCTCCGCCCGACCTCACCCGGCCTTGGCCCAACCTCTCCCTGACCTCCGGCCGCCCGACCTCCCCCGGCCTCGGCTCGACCTCCCTCCGACCAACCCCCCCCAGCCTCAACACGACCGACACCCGCGATCTCCGGCGGCCCGACTGACCCCCCTCCACCTACCTTGCTCAGCCCTGGGAAAGACATTTTGAAATCCGGAAATACCTAGAATCCGGAACGGACTCGGTCCCGAGGTTTCCGGATTTCGGACGTACACGTATATACGCTTTCCTTATTAGCTCTCCCAAACCTTACACTTCTCTGAATTAAATTCCATTTGCCACTGCTCTGCCCACCTAACCAGTCGATTGATATCCTTCTGCAGTCCATGACTTTCTTCTTCATCATCAACCACACAGCGAATTTTAGTGTCATCTGCAAACTTCTTAATCATACTCCCTATATTCAAATCTCGATCATTGATGTATACCACAAAAAGCAGGGACCCAGTAATAAGTCCTGCAGAACCCCACTGGAAACATCCTTCCAGTCACAAAAGCATCCATCAACCATTACCCTGTGCTTCCGACCTCTAAGCCAATTTTGGATACAACTTGCCATTTTGCCCTGGCTCCCATAGGCTTTAATCTTCGTGACCAGTCTACCATGTGGGACCTTATCAAAAGCTTTGCTAAAGTCCATATACACCACATCGTACACACTACCCTCATCGACCCTCCTGGTCACCTCCTCAAAAAATGCAATCAGGTTAGTCCAACACGATCTCCCCTTAACAAATCCATGCTGACTGTCCCTAATTAATCCTTGCCTTTCCAAATGTAGATTTATCCTGTCTTTCAGGATTTTTACATCCAGAATATCACACTCCTCCTCGATAGCAGTATCTGCAATGCCCCTTTCCTTTGTGAAAACAGATAAAGTATTCATTAAGAACCACCAACATCTTCCGCCTCCACACACAGATACCCTCATGGTATCTAATAGGCCCTACCCTTTCTTTAGTTACCCTCTTGCTCTTAATATATTTATAGAACATCTTTGGGTTTTCCTTAATTTTACTAGCCAAGAATTTGTCATGCTCTCTCTAAGCATTCCTAATATCCTTTTTAATTTTATCTCTGAACTTTCTTTATTCCTCCAAAGATTCAATAGTATTTAACCATCGGTATATGACATAAGCCTCCCTTTTTTTCTTTATCCTCCCCTATAAGTCCTTCCTCATCCAGGGGCCTCTAGAATTGTTGTTCCCACCCTTTTTCTTTAAAGGCACATGTTTGTCCTGAGCCCTCCGGATCTCCTCCTTGAATGCCTCCCACTGTTCCGACATTGATTTACCTACAAGTATCTGTCCACTGTGGCCAAATCACTTCTCAACTTAGCAAAGTTAGCTTTTCCCCAATTTGGGAGTTTTATTCCTGGTCTACCCTTGTCTTTATCCATAACTAACTTGAATCTGACTGAATTATGGTCACTGGCACCCAAGTGCTCTCGCACTGATACCCCTTGCACCTGCCCAGCTTCATTCCCCCAAACTAAATCCAAAACCGACCCCTCTTGTGTTGGGCTTGTTACATACTGACTAAAAAAGTTCTCTTGAATGCATTTTAAGAATTTCGCACTCTCTATACCCTTCACACGATATTTGTCCCAATCAATATTAGGATAGCTAATTACTGCCCTCCCTGATAAAGTGCAACATCCCCACCGACACCTGGGAGTCCCTGGCCAAAGACCACCCTAAGTGGAGGAAGTGCATCCGGGAGGGCGCTGAGCACCTCGAGTCTCATCGCCGAGAGCATGCAAAGAACAAGCGCAGGCAGCGGAAGGAGCGTGCGGCAAACCAGTCCCATCTTCCCTTACCCTCAATGACTGTCTGTCCCACCTGTGACAGAGACTGTAATTCCCATATTGGACTATTCAGCCACCTAAGGACTCATTTTTAGAGTGGAAGCAAGTCTTCCTCGATTCCGAGGGACTGCCTATGATGATGATGATGATGGTTTTCGGACTTCACAGCAATTTGCCTACGTATTTGCTCCTCTATCTCCCTTCCACTGTTTGGGGGTCTGTAATACATGTCCAGCAGTGTGATCGCCCTTTTTTATTTTTTATTTTGACTCATATGGCCTCATTTGATGAACCCTCTAACATATCATCCCTCCTCACCACTGTAATAATTTCTTTAATCAATACCATGACCCCCCACCCCACCCCCCCGCCGCCCTTTTACCCCCCTCTCTATCTTGTCTAAAAATCCTGTAACCAGGAATATTGATCTGACAAACCTGCCCCTCTTTCAGCCATGTCTCTGTAATGGCTATAATGTCATACTCCCAAGTGTCTACCTGTGCTCTTAGCTCATCTCCCTTATTCGCTATACTTCTCGCATTAAGGGTAGGGAAGGCAGAGTAATGGGGATGTGATGAGAGGCACAGCAGGACGAGGTTGAGTGTAGCTTTGTACTAATGTTTTGTGATATACTGAGATCATTGAAACGTTTGTGGCACAGCATCCAGGTCCTCCTGACCACATCCCTGCTTGTGCCCTCCTCTGTAAAGTGCAACCAGGCTGAGTTGGTATCCTGGGAGGGGGGGGTCTCTTCCACTCATGGGAAGGGAAGAGAACCTCCCTGCATGCTGTGACTCCCTCCATAAGCATATGGAGAGAATCATGGGAGAGCCTGGGTGCAGGCCTGTGCCTCTGTGCTGCGATTGTCAGTGTTTGCAGCACCTCAATGCTGCAGAACACTGACAGCACAACTGTCAAAATAAATGTGCGCATGGTCCCTTTAAGGAAACTGGCTGATGACGCATCATGAATGATGTCACCAGACACACTTCCCCTAATTGGGCCGGGAAACACGCTGAGCAGGCTTAACAAACCCCATCAAGGGAAATTCATTTTACACAGCGGGATGCAGCCACAGCGGTTCCCACCACCAAAGTTACCCCTCCGGATCCAATGCAGTTCATAAAATCGCAGCTGATAACTCAGTCTCTCTCTCCACAGATGCTGCCTGACCTGCTGAGTGTTTCAGTCATTTTCTGTTTTATTTCAGATTTCCAGCTTCTGCAGTATTTTGCTTTCATTTTGGTGCCTTTGCATTGGCTGGATTGTGCTTCACTGTCAGAGGGGCAGTACTGAGGGAGTGCCGCACTGTCGGAGGGGCAGTACTGAGGGAGTGCCGCACTGTCGGAGGGGCAGTACTGAGGGAGTGCCGCACTGTCGGAGGGGCAGTACTGAGGGAGTGCCGCACTGTCGGAGGGGCAGTACTGAGGGAATGCCGCACTGTCGGAGGGGCAGTACTGAGGGAGTGCCGCACTGTCGGAGGGGCAGTTCTGAGGGAGAGCCGCACTGTCGGAGGGGCAGTACTGAGGGAGAGCCGCACTGTCGGAGGGGCAGTACTGAGGGAGAGCCGCACTGTCGGAGGGGCAGTACTGAGGGAGAGCCGCACTGTCGGAGGGGCAGTACTGAGGGAGAGCCGCACTGTCGGAGGGGCAGTACTGAGGGAGCGCCACACTGTCAGAGGGGCAGTACTGAGGGAGTGCCGCACTGTCGGAGGGGCAGTACTGAGGGAGTGCCGCACTGTCGGAGGGGTAGTACTGAGGGAGCACCGTACTGTCAGAAGGGTAGTACTGAGGGAGCGCTGCACTGTCGGAGGGGCAGTACTGAGGGAGCCTCCGCCGCACTGTTGGAGGGGCAGTACTGAGGGAGTGCTGCACTGTTGGAGGGGAAGTACTGAGGGAGCACTGCACTGTTGGAGGGGAAGTACTGAGGGAGCACTGCACTGTCGGAGGGGCAGTACTGAGGGAGTGCTGCACTGTCGGAGGGGAAGTACTGAGGGAGCACTGCACTGTTGGAGGGGAAGTACTGAGGGAGCACTGCACTGTCGGAGAGACAGTACTGAGGGAGTGCTGCACTGTCGGAGGGGAAGTACTGAGGGAGCGCTGCACTGTCGGAGGGGCAGTACTGAGGGAGCACTGCACTGTTGGAGGGGAAGTACTGAGGGAGCACTGCACTGTCGGAGAGACAGTACTGAGGGAGTGCTGCACTGTCGGAGGGGAAGTACTGAGGGAGCGCTGCACTGTCGGAGGGGAAGTACTGAGGGAGCGCTGCACTGTCGGAGGGGAAGTACTGAGGGAGTGCTGCACTGTTGGAGAGACAGTACTGAGGGAGTGCTGCACTGTTGGAGGGGAAGTACTGAGGGAGTGCTGCACTGTTGGAGGGGAAGTACTGAGGGAGTGCTGCACTGTTGGAGGGGAAGTACTGAGGGAGCACTGCACTGTCGGAGAGACAGTACTCCCACCCAGAAACTCGTCAGAATCGGTGGAAGAGCTGACAGGGCACACCAGAGCTGGGGGGACACTAACAAAAATGACGGCGCTAAGTTTGACTGAGTCATTACGTATGTGCCGAACTCTGAATCAGATCCCAGGAAAAGCCGCGTCTTAAAGGCATCGCATAGTAATGCACCCACTGAAGTTTTCAAAATCACTATTACTCAAGCTGATCTGTTATTTCTGTCTGCTGCTACAAACTCGAAGGATCACCACCGTGCTGTGTGTAAATGTTGCACTGACTGTGACCTCCGAGGGAAGCACTTTCTCATCCCTTTACGTAGCTGCCAGTTAATGACTGCAAGCCTGGACCCACTGTTTTCCCAGACGTAGGGAACATCAAATTTACCGACCGGGGTTAAGCATGAAAGTTGCACCAGGAATGCGTCACATGATCGGAGCGATCGTCAGCAGCCTGGCACTTCTGGTTTGTGTTCCCAGTGAGCCTCAAATGAATTTTCGGTCGGAGGGCTAAACGCTACACTCCCGGTCGGTAACCTCTTACGCTCCCATTAACACCCCCCTCTGGCCGCTGACTGAAGCGTTAAACAACCGAAAATCCAGCCTCAAATCGTCAGAGTATACATCCTCTCTCTCTCCTCCCACACTCACCCATCCCTCCCTATTTACTACAAAACAGGAGTCAATTCATTAACAACTACGTGCAGCTGGATGCTAAAGCACGGCTCCACCCTCCACTAAAACAAATAGGAACGCCGTGAGAAACTGCGAGGGGGATGTCAGAAATTGGCACATTCCGGGAAAATTCCAGACAGTGGGAATGATTTTACTGTGTTATCAAAATATTATTGCATCCAGTTTTCTCCCATCAATGGATGAGGATCTTGCAGTCATCAGACATCTAAAATCTAATGCTTCCAGGCTTCAATCCTCAATTCTTGGATTATACAATCGTCATCAACTGATTCCAATCTCTTTTTTGACTCTGATGCAATTTTCGGTATCATATTCTGTAATATAAACCCAACGGAAGTCATCACTTCACTTGCATTATTCTTGATATGTCCTTACTATACAGTATAAATGCACACGAGGCTCATACTTAAGAGAAGGTCACTCTGTGACCAGTTACCTTTATTGCCAAGACCTCAAGTGATAAAGGTGGGTGGAGCTTCCCCTTTTATACCTGAAAGTCCAGGTTAGGAGTGTCTCCCACAAGTTCGCCCCCTGTGGTCAATGTTCTCAAGGTGTACAACTTAGGGCAGCTTATACATGGGTTACAATGATAGTTGAATACATGACAATTCTGATTTCTCTGTAGTTACTGAGAAAATGCCTCAGCTATTTCTCATCCCTCCTGACAACGCACCCCATGCTCACTGATCTGTGTTACCTGAATAGCAATGACAGAACATTCCTTGCAAAGAATTGTTGGTAAACTGCCCTCAGTCAAAGAAAGAAAGACTTGGGTTTATATCGCGCCTTTCATCACCTCAGGATGTCCCAAAGTGCTTCACAGCCAATCAGGTGCTTTTTGAAATGTTATAATGTGGGAAATGCGGCAGACAATTTGCGCACAGCAAGCTCCCACAAACAGCAATGTGATAATGACCAGATCATTCGTTTTGTAATAATATTGATTGAGGGATAAATATTGACCAGGACATCAGGGATAACTTCCCTGCTCTTCTTTGAAATACTGCCCTGGAAACTTTTACATCCACCTGAGAGGGCAGATGGGGCCTCGGTTTAACATCTCATCTGAAAGATGGCTCCCCTGACAGTGCAGCACGCTCTCAGCACTGAATTGGAGTGTCAAGCTCAATATTTATCCCTCAATCAACATCAGTGAAACAGATTATCTGGTCGTTATCACATTGCTGTTTGAGGTTGTTTGCTGTTCACAAATTGGCTGCCGCATTTCCTATCATAGGTGGTCGCTCGAATGAGAATGACTTGCTTCCACATGAGTTCACAGATGTTTCAATGAAGGACCCTGTTATGTATGTGAACCTCACCTGTATGTAGGACTTGTCACCAGAGGGCACACCTGTGGGACAGCCATGGGTCACCTGTGTGTACCCTGGTGCAAGCAGGTATAAAAGGCAGGCCACCACGTTGCTGCCTCACTTTGGAGTTATATTAAACAGACCAAGGTCACAATGGTTTAAGTTTACAACACAGCCTCGTGGAGTTATTCTAAATGTAACAACTGCCGACGAGTTACAGATCACGAACTTTCATGCGGAAATGGCTGCCGCTGGTACTCTTGTGAGATTTATTGAGGGTGATGATTGGGAAACCTTTGTTGAATGCCTCGACCAGTACTTTGTGGCCAATGAATTGGACACGGCTGAAACAGAGATCAAGCGCAGGGCGATTCTCCTCACCGTATGTGGGTCATCGGTATATGGCCTCCTTAAGAACTTGCTGGCACCGGCCAAACTAACGGACAAATCGTACGCAGAGCTATGTACGCTGGCTAAGGAGCACCTCAAGCCAAAGGAGAGCATTCTGATGGCCAGATACCGCTTTTATACGCAGCGTCGCTCCGAAGGCCAGAACGTGGCGAGTTTCGTCGCCGACCTAAGACGCCTTGCGGGGCAGTGCGACTTTGCAGGATCCTTGGGGGAAATGTTGCTGGACTTTTTCGTGCTTGGAATTGGCCACGAGGTCATCCTTCGCAAACTGCTGTCTGACAAATCCCTGGATCTGAGCAGGGCCATCACGATAGCCCAGGCCTTCACATCCACGAGCAACAACACGAAGCAGATATCTTCACAGAATCGAGGCTCAAAGACAAGTACTGTGCTTAAAATAATGCCTTCAGCAGGCAGGACTGTACATAGTAGGGCCCACACAGCCGCAGAGGCCAGGCCCAGAGGCCGCTGGGGAGTGCTAATGCGAATCCATTTACACCATGCTGGCACTGCGGGGGCAGTCACAGAGCCCATCAATGTCATTTCGAGCACTAAGTGTGCAGGGGCTGCGGAACAATGGGGCACCTCCAGCGATTGTGGTAAAGTCAGCAGAGAGTGACCGATCCAACGCGGAACACACTGAACGAGCAGGAGGATGAGAAGGAAGTGTATGGGGTACACACCTTCACCACCAAAAGGCCTCCAATAATGTTAAAAGTCAAACTTAACGGCATTCCAGTCTCTATGGAACTGGACACGGGAGCAAGCCAATCGATTATGAGTCAGAAGGCCTTTGAGAAACTGTGGAGTAACAAGGCACAGAGGCCAAAACTGAGCCCGATTCACACTACACTCACACTTACAGCAAAGAACTCATACCTGCAGTGCGGCAGTGAAAGTATCGTATGACAGAATGGTGCATGATTTACCACTATGGATTGTACCAGGCAATGGCCCTATACTGTTCGGCAGGAGCTGGCTAGGAAAGATCCGGTGGAACTGGGACGACATCAAAGCCTTGTCCTCGGTGGATGACATACCGAGTGCCCAGGTGCTAAACAAATTCCCGCCGTTATTTGAGCCAGGCATCGGCAACTTCACAGGTGCCAAAGTGCAGATCCACCTTCTTCCTGGGGCACGGCCCGTTCATCGCAAGGCCCGAGCAGTCCCATATATGATGCAAGAGAAAGTCGAGATCGAGCTGGACAGACTTCAACGAGAGGGAATCATATCGCCAATCGAGTTCAACGAGTGGGCCAGTCCAATCGTGCCGGTGCTAAAGAGCGATGGGACAGTCAGAATCTGCAGGGACTACAAGGTGGCGATCAACCGAGTCTCGTTACAGGACCAGTACCCACTACCCAAAGCAGAGGACTTATTCGCAACGCGAGCAGGGGGAAAGTTGTTCACCAAGCTGGATCTAACCTCCGTTTACATGACACAGGAGCTGGCTGAATTGTCAAAGAAGTTGATGTGCATCAACAAGCACAAAGGACTGTTCGTGTACCACAGATGCCCCTTTGGGATTCGCTCGGCTGCGGCCATCTTCCAGAGGAACATGGAGAGTCTGCTGAAATCGGTTCCGCGCACCATGGTGTTCCAGGACGATATCTTGATCACTGGTCGCAACACCACCGAACACTTACACAACCTGGAAGAGGTTCTAAAGCGACTGGACAGGGTGGGACTCAGGCTGAAACGCTCCAAGTGTGTTTTCCTGGTGCCAGAGGTCGAATTTCTGGGAAGAAAGATTGCGGCGGATGGCATCAGACCCACAGACTCCAAGACGGAGGTCATCAAGAATGCACCCAGACCACAGAATGTGACGGAGCTGCGTTCGTTCCTGGGACTCCTCAACTACTTTGGTAACTTTCTGCCAGGGTTGAGCACTTTGCTGGAACCCTTGCATTTGCTGCTACGCAAGGGTGACGACTGGGAATGGGGTAAATCTCAAGAAACAGCCTTTAACAAGACCAGAAACCTGCTATGCTCCAACAAATTACTTGTATTGTATGACCCATGTAAACATTTGGTACTAGCATGTGATGCGTCGTTGTATGGGGTCGGGTGTGTGTTACAGGAAGCAAATGTGTCAGGCAAACTGCAACCAGTTGCATACGCATCCAGAAGTTT
Organism: Pristiophorus japonicus; assembly: GCF_044704955.1. NCBI lineage: Eukaryota > Metazoa > Chordata > Chondrichthyes > Pristiophoridae > Pristiophorus > Pristiophorus japonicus. Next base: position 105,857,863 of record NC_091991.1, on the reverse strand, counting down.
GTCCAAGGCTGAAAGAGCCTACAGTATGGTTGAGAAAGAAGCACTGGCTTGTGTATACGGGGTTAATAAAATGCATCAATATCTATTTGGTCTCCGGTTTGAGCTCAAAACCAACCACAAACCACTCACATCACTGCTCTCAGAAAGTAAAGGTATTAACACCAATACTTTGTCCCGCATCCAAAGATGGGCGCTAGCATTGTCTGCATATGACTATGTAATCCACCATTGACCAGGCACAGAGAACTGCGATGATGCCCTCAGTCGGTTGCCATTGCCCACCACCGGGGTGGAAATGGTGCAACCCACAGACTTGCTTCTGGTAATGGATGCCTTTGAGAGCAAGGAGTCACCCCTCAAGGCTCGCCAGATCAGGACCTGGACCAACCAAGACCTCCTCTTACTAGTAAAAAGCGGCATCCTCAATGAGAGCTGGTCGGGGGTTCCCGGGGAAATGCAAGAGGAAATGAAGCCTTTTCACCAACGCAAGGACGAACTGTCGGTCCAGTGGGATTGCCTCCTATGGGGGAATCGCGTGATTTTACCCAAAAAGGGCAGGAAACGTTTATACGCGACCTGCACAGTACCCACCCAGGCATAGTCATGATGAAGGCTATCGCCAGGTCGCACATCTGGTGGCCCGGCATTGACTCCGAATTAGAGTTATGCGTACACCAATGCAACACTTGCTCACAGCTGAGCAACGTAGCCAGGGAGGCCCCACTGAGTCTGTGGTCATGGCCCGCCAAACCATGGTTCAGGGTCCACACAGACTTCGCTGGCCCCTTTCGAAGAAAGATGTTCCTAGTAGCAGTGGACGCTTACACAAAATGGATTGAATATATAATAATGTCATCATGTACGTCCACTGCCACCATTGAAAGCCTCAGGGCCATGTTCACCACTCATGGTTTACCCGACGTCCTTGTCAGTGACAATGGACCATGTTTCACCAGCTCGGAATTCAACGAATTCATGACCCGCAATGGCATCAAGCATGTCAGGTCTGCCCCATTTAAACCCGCATCCAATGGTCAAGTGGAACGGGCAGTCCAAACCATCAAGCAGAGCTTGAGACGAGTAACGGACGGCTCCTTGCAGACCCGGTTATCCAGAGTCCTGCTCAGCTACCAGATGCCCCCCCCACTCGCTCACCGGGGTTCCCTCTGCAGAATTGTTAATGAAGAGAGCACTCAAAACCAGGCTCTCCTTAGTCCACCCGGATCTCAATGATCACATAGAAACCCGGCGGTACCGGCATAACGTGTACCACGATCGCGCGGCTGTATCGCGTGACATTGAGGTTAATGATCCGGTGTTTGTCCTAAATTACGGTCACGGTCCCAAGGAGGGGAATCGAGTGCTTGTTGTGAAATTGTTGAATGGGCAAACGTGCAGAAAGCACCTGTATCAGATCAAACTGCAAATCATGGACTACCAAGAACAGTTTGAGGAAGACCCCACCATCTATGATCCACCAACACACACCCAACCAGCAAGTGACCTCGCTGTCAACCATGAGAATGAACCCACCTTGCCCGACAGTCTGACCAGACCAGCCGAGCTGCCGTGCAGCAATGATTCGACCAACTTACCCATGCCAGGATGTCAACTCAGGCGATCGACCAGGGAACGCAGACCGACAGATCGCCTCAACCTGTAAATAACTTGCACTCAAGACTTTGGGGGAAAGTGATGTTATGTATGTGAACCTCACCTGTGTGTAAGACTTGCCCACCAGAGGACACACCTGTGGGAGACCCATGGGTCACCTGTGTGCACCCTAGTGCAAGCAAGTATAAAAGGCAGGCCACCACGTTGCTGCCTCACTTTGGAGTTATATTAAACAGACCAAGGTCACAATGGTTTAAGTTTACAACACAGCCTCATGGAGTTATTCTAAACATAACAGACCCGATGTTCCAGTCCTGAACTCCAGTTGAGGGGGTGGAAGATGCCTGTGCGTGGAATTTTTTAACGTGTGGTGACCATTGCACACCAGCCACCACACGGGCTTGACAGAGCTAGGTCTTTATCCAGTGCTAAGGATTAACCAGGATGACTGGAGACCTATTCTGCTGCACGGACCTAGTACGTACACATATTGCAGTGTGGGCTGGCCCGTGCTGCCCCTGGGCCCTCGGCTCTTCTGGGCCCCGTACCCTCATTCGCCGCACCTTCGCCCACGATGTTCCAGGGCCCGGCGCTCCAACTCTATTTACAGCCCTGACCACTTCAAAATTACTTAATTGTCTGTAAAGCACTTTTGCACGTCCTGAGGTCATGAAAGGCATTATAGAAATGCAAGGATTCCTTTTAAACAATGACAGTGTTGCTAGTTTCACTGCAGTAGCTGAATCACTCACCTCTTTCCCATGGGTGAACCAATTAACAGAGCACATTGTGTCAGGTATTACGACAAACTGTCTGTAGAAGCACGTTAAGAACATAAAAACATTGGAATTAATAGCAGGAGTAGGCCATATGGTCCCTCGTGCCTGCTCCGCCATTCAATAAGATCATGGCTGATCTTCGGACTCAACACTTTCCCGCCCTATCCCCATATCCCTCAATTCCCCTAGAATCCAAAAATCTATGGATCTCAGCCTTGAATATACTCACTCAGCATCCATAGACCATTCCAAAGATTCACAATCCTCTGAGTGAAGAAATTCCTCCTCATCTCAGACATAAGTGGCCGACCCCTTATCCTGAGACTATGCCCTCTAGTTCCAGACTCTCCAGCCCGAGGGAAACAACCTCTCAGCATCTACCCTGTCAATCCCCCTCAGGATCTTGTATGTTTCAATGAGATCACCTCTCATTCTTCTAAACTCCAGAGAGTATCGGCCCAGTGTAATCATCCACTGGTTCCCCTTTATCTGACCTTAGCTACATTCTCAAAAAACTCTAATAAATTTGTCAAACACGATTTTCCTTTCACAAAACATGTTCCACTTCCTTAATAATGGATTCTAGCAATTCCCCAATGACTGATGTCAGGCTAACTGGGCTGTAGTTCCCTGTTTTCTTGCTCACTCCTTTCTTCAATAGCAGGGTTACATTTGCTACCTTCCAATCTGCTGGGGCTGTTCTTAAATCTAGGAACTTTTGGAAGATCACTACCTCTGCAGCCACCTTTTTTAGAACCTTAGGATGTCGGCCATCAGGTCCAGGGGTGTTGTCGGTTTTAGTCCCATTAGTTGCTCAAGTACTTTTTCTCTACTGATATTAATTACTTTAAGTTCCTCACTCTCATTAGCCCCTTGGTACCCCAATATTTTTGATATGTAAGTATAAGCCAGCTGTCTAATCATTTCAATCTGAGCTTTTTTGTGTATCTTTAATGAGGTATTCAGAGGGTGAGGATTGAGCCAATCTGAATTTACTTTTGACTTTCATATAAACATAAAGTTTAAAAATCTCCCAGGACAGCAAACAAGATAGATAGCCACTTATCAATATTGGCGTCAGTATATTTGATCTCCTCGTTTACCTGAATGCCAAGAGTATAATTCGATCTGGTCAATTACTTTACTGCATTTTGAATGCCAGAAACAGTGCGTACTGCAGATAGCAAGCTTCCAGATCTGAGCTATGTACGGACCGAGCACATGGAAACCACAGAGTGTTAGAACACTACGGTTGGAATCAGCCTGTTTGTGGTGTTCGTGCAGTAGGGTCGTTATTTTGGCAGAACAGGAGTTCTACTAATGTTGGAATTACTGCAAGCCTGCAATTTTCTCCACCAGGCCGTCCTCAAAGTCACATTGTTCACAATGACACTTGAAGCTGCCCAGTAATTGCAAAGATTCATCAGTCCAAAGAAGTCTCTGGCTGGTGGTATTCCCAGATGTGGCTGATCCGTTGTGGATTAATGTAGTTCGAAATCTTAGGCAGTCCCTCATATCAAGGATGACTTGCTTCCACACCAAAAGGGGATGAGTTCACAGATGTTTTAATGAAGTACCTAATATTCCAGATCCCGAACTACATGTTGAAGGGTGGAAGATGCCTGTGTGTGGATTTTTTTAACGTATGGTGGCCGTTGCACACCAGCCACCACACGGGCTTGACAGAGCTCGGTCTTGGTCCAGTGACAAGGATTAACCAAGGCGACTGGAAACCAGCTCTGCTGCACGGGCCTAGTGAGCACACATATCGCAGTGTGGGCTGACCCGTGCTGCCCCGGGTCCTCGTATCTTGAAGTCAAGTCTCGCTGCCATAAATCAACACCCACCATGAAGTACTGTAAACACACAGGTGATCAGATAGACACATTTGAATGGCTACATCATCATCATATGCGGTCCCTCGAACGAGGATGACTTGCTTCCACAAGAGTTCACAGATGTTTCAATGAAGGACCCGATATTCCAGTCCTGAACTCCAGGGGTGGAAGATGCCTGTGCGTGGAGTTTTTTAACGTATGGTGGCCGTTGCACGTCAGCCACCTCACTGGCTTGACAGAGCTAGGTCTTGGTCCAGTGGCAAGGGTTAACCAAGACGACTGGAGACCTGCTCTGCTGCACGGACCTAGTGCACACACATTTGAAATAGAACAAACCTATCTGGCCAATTGTCATCTTGTTTTACAAAGATTGAAGGCCACAAGGGAGTTTGGACAACATCCAAAATATTTAAATCATTCAGACACTTGCTGTCTCTCAATGTGGGGTGGGGGTGGGGGTGGGGGGAGGTCAAAGGTCAACTGGATGCTCATGTAGGGTGTCCACCTGTGTTTATTGGGTGCCTCAACAGATGGTCTTATGAGGTGGCTCCAGGGAAGATTGTCATTGTGGCAAATGTCCATTCTGTTTTTTTCAATCAAGATTGTGCCAATTAGATGTGACATCTCCAATACACAGAGCCTATCGCCTCCTCTTCTTCCTAGAAACTATTGATGTTGTCACCTGAAGATTCAGCTGCTGATAGACATGTGGATGAATCATTTATTAGATATGAATTTGGTTTCAAACATCATCTGAAGACACTGTTAACGGTTCTCTCTCCTCAGGTACTGTCTCCCTCTCCCTCAGATCTGCCGTCACCACCCCTCTCCCCAAAAAAACCCTTGACCCCACTGACATTGCAAACTACCGCCCCATCTCCAACCTTCCTTTCCTCTCCAAAGTCTTTTAGCGTGTTGTCACCTCCCAAATCCGTGCCCATCTTTCCCACACCTCCATGTTTGAATCCCTCCAGTCCGGTTTCCACCCCCGTAACAGTAGCGAAACGGCTCTCATCAATGTCACAATGACATCCTTTGTGACTGTGACAAAGATAAACTATCCCTCCTCGTCCTTCTCGACCTGTTTGCAGCCTTTGACACAGTTGACCACTCTATCCTCCTCCAACGCCTCTCCACCATCGTCCAGCTGGGTGGGACTGCACTCGCCTGGTTCCATTCTTATTTATCTAATCGTAGCCCGAGAATCACCTGCAACGGCTTCTCTTCCCGTCCCCGCATCGTTACCTCTGGTGTCCCCCAAGGATCTATCCTTGGCCCCATCCTATTTCTCATCTACATGTTGCCCCTCAGTGACATCATCCGAAGACACAGCGTCAGTTTCCACATATATGCTGATGACACCCAGCTCTACCTCACCACCACTTCTCTCAATCGTTCCTCTGTCTCTAAATTGTCAGACTGCTTGTCCGACATCCAGTTCTGGATGAGCAGCAACTGGGAAGACCGAAGCCATTATCTTTGGTCCCTGCCACAAACTCCATTCCCTAGACACCGACTCTATCCCTCTCCTCAACTTCTGTCTGGGGTTGAATCACACAGTTCGCAATGTTGGTGTCATAAAATGAGCTTCCGACTACATATCCACGGTATAACTAAGACCGTCTATCTCCACCTCCGTAACATCGCCCGTCTCCATTCCTGCCTCAGCTCATCCGTTGCTGAAGCCCTCATCCACGCCTTTGTTACCTCTAGATTTGACTACTCCAACGCACTCCTAGCTAGTCTCCCACATTCTACCCTACGTAAACTAGAGGTCATCTAAAACTCAGCTGCCTGTGCCCTAACTCACACCAAGTCCCGCTCACCCATCACCTTTGCACTCGCTGACCTATATTGGTTACTAGTTAAGCAACCCTGCGATTTTAAAACTCTCATCCTTGTTTTCAAATCCCTCCATGGCCTCGCTCCTCCCTATCTCTGTAATCTCTTCCAGCCTGTTGAGATATCTGCGCTCCACTAATTCTGCCCTCTTGTGCATCCCTGATTATAATCACTCAACCATTGGTGCCTTCTGTTGCCTAGGCCCCAAACTCTGGAACTCCCTGCCTAAACCTTGCCGCCTCTCTACCTCTCTCTTTTGTAATGTATTTGCTTCATGAGTTCTTTGCTTAAGAATTCATAGTGAGTTCATCGCTAGTAAGAACTAGTTGGTTTATTAGCAAAAGTTTAACAATCACACTACACATTACCAATTCATCCTCCAGGCTCACAACCACCTGCCCCATCGTGGATCCCCCAAACCCAACTGGCTGGGGTTTATTGAGCCTTGTGAACATCACATGACTGGCTAAGCCACTCACAAACCTGTGAGCATACTCACAGGTGCATACATTACATCCTCCTTTAAGACTTTCCTTAAAACCTACCTCTTTGACCAAACTTTTGGTCACCTGCCCTAATGTGGCTCGGTGTCAAATTTTTTGTCTTATAATATTCCTGTGAAGCGTCTTGGGACGTTTTACCACGTTAAAGGCGCTATATAAATACAGGTTATTGTTATTGTTGTTCACATAAAAGATGTTCCACATTTCTCAGCATCATTCTTAATTTTGGAAACTTTGGCTGTTGCGGCCTGCTGTAACAATCATTCTTCCTGTTCGATAAATCAGTCAACCAAAATATCAAGTGCTAGAACTTAGGTACAGCTCATTTTGCGGCGTGATTCCTGGTGGGGCGATAAGTATAGCACCCTCTAAAGGTTTACGCTTGCAACCGAGAAATCAGCAGTTCCACACTGGTGCTCGGGCGCTCCAACGGAAAACCTCAGCACGATAATGCGAAGCGAAATGCGCATGCTGCAAGGTCCGCGATAGATCCCGGGCCAGCCGAGTCCTAAAGGTGCGGCACTATAAGTTTGCACAGTTCCCCATGCACTCTGAGCAGAGCGGGAGAATGGAGGCGCAGGAAGATCACCAGCGCGCACCGCTTCTCAGCCCCAGCCGCTGAGGCCTTGTGACAGGCCATAGAGAGGGTGTGGCAGGTGTTGCGGAGGAAGGAGGCCCGTCCCACCAGTTTATCGCAAGCTTTGGAGGGAGGTAGCCCAGAACGTCTCAGCTAAAGACACGGTGCCGCCAACTGCGACATAAGGTCGGAAGAAGTTCAACGACCTCACGAGGGTCATCAGGGTGAGTACCCTTTATATTAATGCACCAATGCCATGATGTGACCCTCACTGTCTCACACAATGTAAAGTGTTTGCAGTACCTGCCCCTTCTGTGTGTGTTCCGGGCCATGGTATGGGTTGGTGAAGCCACCTGAGAGCTGGAGGCTCAGTTCATCAGTCATGCCCTGCGCATTTAGGCAGCACAGACCTTCTTGTTCCCTGTTCATTCTCACCCCGCCTCGGGCCACCCTTTGATTCATGGTATGCATTTGCCAAACGTCAGCCTGAACCACAATCCTAGGTGGCTCTCAGCTCCTCTCAGCCGCCCCACCTGATCAGTGCACAGACACGCAGAATGTAATGGACACCTTTACACGTCCACAAAGGAGGCTACTCTACTATGGGAAGGCACATGTGCCACACGATGAGCTGCACACTCACTCACACCTCCTTCTTGTTCTTATTGCAGGTGAAATTGGCTGGCAATGGTCGGGGAAGCAGCACCCCGGAGGTGGGCAGCCTGATCTACAGGAACTCACTGAGGTGGAGCAGTGCGGGTCAGCCTCCTGGGCACCAGTTCGTGCGGTGGTGGGCAGGGAGGCAGCGCTCCCTGTGGCCAGTGACGGTATGTGCATGGCGTTTGCAATTTACGTGAGTTCCTTGACCCCTGATATCAAGTGACCTACTTCCTTTACATATAGAGGTCCAATGCCACCTTCCCCTTATCTCCCTGCCCCCTCCCCTGCTGCTAAACACACCTCTGTTGCTTTGTGCTTACAGATGATCAGCCACAAGCACGGCAGCCTGCCCTGAGCCGTCAGTGCGGGGCGATGGGGGAGATGACGGGGGAGAGAATGGCAGTGTACTCACTGAGCCGTCAGTGCGGGGCGATGGGGGAGATGACACGGGAGGGGACGGCAGTGTACTCACTGAGCCGTCAGCGCAGGGCGACGAGGGAGATGACATGGGAGGGGACGGCAGCCTGCCCCTGAGCCGTCAGTGCGGGGCGATGGGGGAGATGATGAGGGAGGGGACGCCAGTGTACTCACTGAGCTGGAGACACCATCAGTCCCACCGATTGGGGACACCACATTGGTGGAGGAGCCTGAGTTCGTGGGGTTTGAGGAGTCTGAGGCTCCTGGCCCCAGCGGCCTACACAACGCCCAGCGGGAAGGGAAGCTCAGAGCCCAGCTCACCGGGGGTAGAGTCGGCCCAGGAGTCCCGCTGAGAGACAGCCAGACGTGGACCTGGACTTGGCGGCTCTGTCGAGGGAGACCACGCAAATGCACCGTGACCTCAGGGGTGCATTGTTAGGGTCCCGCAGAGCATCTACGCACTTACTGTGAATGTGGCGCAGGCCGCCTCAAGCATTGCCCGTGCCTCTCAGGAGCCAGCGAGCTGATGCTTACCCACTCACAGAGGGAGGTGGGCCCAACGAGTGATAGTGGGGTTCCAGAGGGGATGGTGCGTGCCATGGTTGACGTGGCAGGAGCTATCACACCACAGGCCCAAGCCACACAAGGACTTTGTGATGTGATGCTGTCAGTGATTGCTGGCATGAACTCTCAGACTGCTGCGTTTCAGGCCCGGTGTGCTCTGAGTCAGCCGCAGAGTGATGCCATGCACACACTGACTGCTGCCTCCTCTCCCCACAGTCCGACGGGGAAGTGACGGTGCCGAAGCAGACCAGCAAGTTGTGCTCACACATCGTGCTCCGGATGCTGACGCTCCGCCCCAGGAGAGTGACAGTGGGCCGCTGGAAATGGAAGGTACTGTCCTTCCTCAAGCTGACAGCATTCCGGCTCCCACCACTGCCCCCGGTGCATCGCCACGCTGCCTCCGCCGTCGCTGGTGCTGCTCCTGGTGTGGCTGGTCATTCGGGCCCTCGCCAGGCTACTGTTCCTCGTCCTCCTCCTCCCGCTGTGAGGCTGCAGGTCTGCCTGTGGGAGATGGCATGTCTCTCTCAGCACTTCTTCTCGGGAACGGATCCTGCTCACACACTGCTCCTCAGGGAGCTGGAGGTCTGAGCGATGCTGCCTGCAAACCCGTGGTGGGAGTAAGGCCTCCTCTCCAGATGTCCATGGCCTCTCCTCATCCGTGGCCCGACATGGCTAACAGCCCTACTATCTTCACACTGCCCAACCAGAGCATGGACTAGGCGACACTGGCGAACATTACATTATGTTACTTAAGCTGTAAGGATCCTGTAATGGCCGATCATTCTTCCCATTTAAAGTCAGAGGTTCGCGCAGCGTGCTGAGCAGAAAAATTGCGTTCAATGTGCCCTCCGATTTATGCTCCTCCTCCCTCCCTTTAAACAGGCTGCAGACAGGTCCGACGGAAGGTGGGACCACCTGGTTTCTCGGGCATGATTAGGGGTGGGCACTAAATGAGGCGGACACACCTAATTTAGCGACTGGGGCACGAGTGAGACATTGCACGACGACTGAGGTCATGATCTGACTGAAAGTACACAGCGAGGCGGGAGCTTCTTGCACTGCCACAAAACCAGCAGCGAATTTCCCAGCAGGGCGCTGTGAGCGTGCCGTTATATTTTATTGAATGTCATTTATATTTTACTGAATGACATTAGACACAACAGAAATAAAATGTCTTGCCAACAATGGTCACGTGTTAAACCTATTAAACCTCGCTACCTCGCACTCCTCCATTAAGACCTGCCATTAAAACCTTTTGACCAAGCGTTTGGTCACCTGCCCCAATAACTCATTATGTGGCTCGGTGTCAGATTTCATAAGAACATAAGAACATAAGAAATAGGAGCAGGAGTAGGCCATACGGCCCCTTGAGCCTACTAGGCCATTTAATATGATCATGACTGATCCGATCATGGACTCAGCTCCACTTCCCCGCCCGCTCTCCATAACCCCTTATTCCCTTATCGTTTCAGAAACTGTCTAAATTTATTCAATGTCCCAGCTTCCACAGCTCTCTGAGGCAGCGAATTCCACAGATCTACATGCCTCTGAGAGAAGAAATTTCTTCTCATCTCAGTTTTAAATGGGGCAGCCCCTTATTCTAAGATTATGCCCCCTAGTTCTAGTCTCCTCCATCAGTGGAAACATCCTCTCTGCATCCACCTTGTCAAGCCCCCTCATAATCTTATACATTTCGATAAGATCACCTCTCATTCTTCTGCAGAGGCCCAACCTACTCAACCTTTCCTCATAAGTCAACTCCCTCATCTCTGGAATCAACCTAGTGAACCTTCTCTGAACTGCCTCCAAAGCAAGTATATCCTTTCGTAAATATGGAAACCAAAACTGTACGCAGTATTCCAGGTGTGACCTCACCAGTACCCTATACAACTGTAGCAAGACTTCCCTGCTTTTATACTCCATCCCCTTTGCAATAAAAGCCAAGATACCATTGGCCTTCCTGATCACTTGCTGTACCTGCATACTATCCTTTTGTGTTTCATGCACAGGTCCCGCTGTACTGCAGCACTTTGCAATCTTTCTCCATTTAAATAATAACTTGCTCTTTGATTTTTTCTGCCAAAGTGCATGACCTCACACTTTCCAACATTATACTCCATCTGCCAAATTTTTGCCCACTCACTTAGCCTGTCTATGTCCTTTTGCAGATTTCGTCTGACGATGCTCCTGTGAAGTGCCCTGGGATGTTTTACTCTGTTAAAGGCGCTATATCAATGCAAGTTGTTGCGTTAAGGCACTTTAATTCCATCAATTTCATTGGATAGTGTCAGTCATAAATTAGCATAAATTAGCATGCAAAGTAGGTTCCATGCTGCCGAGAAGCCGAATAGCCCTTACAGCAAGTACGTCCAGATTGGGATACTTCTGTGTCAGCTATTATGAGTCTTAATCTCAACTAGCAACAATCTGAATATTATTCCCAACAGATCAGCACCAATCTATTATTAGCACTGGTTGTGCACTTTCATTTGGAGACACACAACCTGTGCAAAAGCAGCCACACAGTTGGGATACATGGTGAAAGTAAGATGAGCAGTCTGGCTTTCTGTCCTCTCCGCATTATACGTGGTCCGACAGTGCTTGATGCTGTCATGATGTGCAAATGTGCAAATAATGTTCCATTCTCAGCTCCCTCATCTCTACCCTTAATAGGACACTTGAATCAGATGAAATGTGAAGTTATGCCAGATTGTTGAAACATATTTAGGATCACAGTCTTTGCGTACATCTCAGCAATGAAGGAAACCCACAGCAGAGGCAAAATCTGTCAAAGCATTCCGATGTTAGACACCAACTTTTTTTAAAGAATGTTACTGAAAATGTAGACAACATCAAGAAAGCGACATTAAACATGGACTGTAATTAATAACTAGCAAGGCTGTGGAGAAGCGGGGGTAGTGGGATTAATTGGAGAGCTCTTTTAAAGAGCTGGAACAGCCACCAAGGGCCGAATGGCCTCCTTCTGTGCTGTGAGATTCGATGATAAAGAAAATGAAAACTCAAATCTTATCTCAAACATAATCCTTTTTTTTAATTTACCCTTCTCTTCATGAGCGATTCCCTTGTTCTTTTCAGATTCCCCACCCCTACCCACACTTTGCAGCAGTGCCCAGGGAGACAATTCCAGGGCCCTCGAATGGCCCAAAAGTTCTGTGTGAAAACCCCCAAGGTCGATTGGCTCTTAGACTTTCCCTCCCTGTTGGAGGAGCAGCACTTGAGATAAGAACATAACACATAAGAACATAAGAATTAGAAGCAGGAGTCGGCCATTCGGCCCCTCGAGCCTGCTCCGCCATTCAATAAGGTCATGGCTGATCTTCGACCTCAACTCCACTTTCCCGCCCGATCCCCATATCTCTTGATTCCCTTAATATCCCCAAATATATTGATCTCTGTCTTGAATATACTCAAAGACTGAGCCTCCACAGCCCTCTGGGGGAGAGAATTCCAGAGATTCACCACCATCTGAGTGAAGAGGTTTCTCCTCATCTCAGTCCTAAATGGCCGACCCCTTATTCTGAGACTGTGAACCCTGTTTCTAGACTCCCCAGCCAGAGGAAACATCCTCTCTGCATCTAACCTTTCTAGTCCTATAAGAATTTTGTATGTTTCAATGTGCAATCACCTCGCATTCTTATAAACTCTAGAGAATATAGGCCTAGTCTACTCAATCTCTCATAGGGCAATTCCCCCATCCCAGGAATCAGTCTGGTGAACCTTCGTTGCACTCCCTCTATGGCAAATACATCCTTCCTTAGGTAAGGAGACCAGAACTGTGCACAGTACTCCAGGTGTGGTCTCACCAGGGCCCGATATAATTGCAGGAAGATCGGAGCAGAATTCTTTAGATTTGCATCTTGCCAGTGAAGTTCAAAATGTGATTGTAATTTACTTGATCGCACCTTGTTATAGAACGACACAGCACAGAAGGAGGCCATTCGGCCCATCGTGCTGGCTCTGTGAAAGAGCTCTCCAATTAGTTCCACTCCCCCTGCTCTTTCCCCACAGCCCGGCAAATGTTTCCTTTTCAAATATTTATCCAATTCCATTTGAAAGTCACTATTGAATCTGCTCCCACCGCCCTTTCAGGCAGCGTGTTCCCGATCACAGCAACTCGCTGCGTAAAAGTATTCTCCTCTTTCCCCTCTGTGACCTGTGTTTGTTGACCGTCCTGCCAGTGGAAACCCGGGACAAAGTTCCCTTGTTCTGCGCCTCCTGTTAGCGCCTCTGGAGGGCACGCAAATGTTTTCACCGGGAAGGTGGGGGGGGGTGGCGGGGGGGGTTCTACAAACTCCTGTGAAACTGCACATGAGTTAGCGGATGTGAAAACATGGTAGCGCCGCACTGCAGCCGGTAGCACCAGGACCACTACGCCTCCGCCAATGATGTTTTCGCCGTGCGTAGTGGCCCCTTTCCGTCCCGCGGTTGGCTAGCGCCCCGTGAGGCCGCGATGCCCACGCCAGCCTTGCAGGTCACGAACCAGGCCGGTGACCCACCGCGGGGCGAACCTTGAAGGAAAGGTGTGCTGCGCCGCGCGCCGCCATTTTTGTTTTTCCCCGACTCACCGGTCGGGTCATTCGGCACTCCATTGTCAGGGTCCGGGCCGCAGAGTGTCTGTGTCAGGCTGCGGACAAGGCACCCCTTTGCCCTGGGGGCCCAGTGGAGGCCTTCAAAGGGCCTGCAGAGTTTGTAGTGTCCCTCCCGATTAACGGAAAGGGAGGTGTGCTGAAATGTGTCAGCACTAGGCGGAGAAGCCACATAGCGCTCCTGGACCCGCCCGAGTAACCCCCCCCCCAATCCTGCCCCAAAGGGGAAATGGAGTGCGCAATATAGCTCGCCACTTCCTATGAGGGGCAGGAACAGGATTGTCGTGGCCGGAACGGGACCTCCGTGCTGGGCACAGGACCCCCGCCTCACCTCAGTTACTGCCCCCAAATGGGGCATAACCCAATTTTGCCCCCACCGTTTCTACTGAAGACCCCTGTAATTTTGAACACTTCTGTTAAATCTTCCCTTAACCTTCTTTGCTCTAAGGAGAACAATCCCAGCTTCTCCGTCTCGCCACATAATCCAGCCAGTTTATTAGAAAGCGATTTTGATTTAATAGATCCAGTGCAGATACTGAAGATGCTGCGCCACTTATGCAATAAATTAAGCTCACAAAGCTGATAACCTACCTGCGGTAAACATGGCCGATAATTAATGTGTGCTCAGTTGCTCCAAATTAATGCACTGTAACATTACTGAGAGTGCAAAACAAGCATTCCTTTAATACAATCATTCCCATTGAGTAAACACCACTGAATATTTCTGCAATTAATTGCTGTCTCAGTAAATGATCCACTATCACATTAATGGTGTGCATTGTACTGTCACACTCCCAGGGGCCCTACACAACCATTAAACTGAACTCAGAATGCCTCACTGGAAATGACTATTGGGCTGTAATGCTTTTAGAGCTTTTAAATAGCACAGTTTGTAAACACTTAAGCACACCTTTGAAAGAAGCAGCTACTATTGTGCAGTATTGTTTCTGAACCTCTTGTTGGCAATCCTTGTACTTGGCCAATACTAACCTCGGGGGCGGCTGCTGGGAGGCGTGAACCACTGCTACCTTACACTGACACTCTGTGGTGTAGATGTGATTAGATTCCTGGCGAAAGATTAATGCGGTGACTGTTTGCCAGATCATCAACGGAGATTTAATAGGAAATTGATCATTTGTTTAAGAATTTCTCTGCCGGAGCCAAGAACCAAAGTTATTGGTTTAGTGAATTTAAAAAAAGGAATTTTGTCCTCTTGTTCAGAATAAATTTCTGTCAACTGTTGGGTTTAATTCGGGTCGGATTAATGAGGTGTGACTTTAGGAATCCTTCAGCCCTAAAGGAATGAATCAGAGTTGTTATTTGGGATATTAAGAATTTTTCTTTTAGTAAAATGGTATCCCCCGCTTTGGAACCCCTTCAGAGGTCCTAAGGTGGAATCTTCGTCTAGACTGACATTTGACCTCAACCTCCCTGTCAGTTGACAATTTTTGGTTAGGCTGCATACAGATCACCTCGAGGTAGCAGCGTCTGAGGGGAAAGGAAGTCAAATCCGTGTGGAACTCTAGTCTACCTTAAAATAAATGACTCAATGTCATCTGCCGCACAACACCACCAATAAAGAACAAACTTGCATTTCTATAGCGCCTTTCATGACCTCAGGCCATCCCAAAGCACTTTACAGCCAATGAAGTACTTTAGAAGCATAGTCACTGCTGCAATGTAGGAAATGCAGCAACCAGTTTGTGCACAGCAAGCTCCCACAAACAGCAATGTGTTAATGACTGGATAATACTTTTTTAATGCTGGTTAATGGATAAATACTGGCTGGTACAACCAGGGGAAGTCCCCTGCTCGAGTCTGTGTCTTGATTATGTCTGACGGCCCTGGAATCTCAGCTTCCTGAGCAGCAGGAGCATCTATATCGGGGTGAGTGGGGGGGAGGGAGGGTGTGGAGATGGGGGGGAGGGGGGGGGGATATCTGGCTGTCTACTCACCTGGATAAAAGGTAACCTGGAGTAATACTGAAACAATGTATGTACACTGCTCGAAACAGAACCAACAACAGGGAAAGCTCAAATTCATCACCATAATACAAGTTGAATTAATCTTTCTTTGGGCTGCGAGACAGATTTATGTCAAGCGGGGGGAGGCAGGGGGAGGGTATTAGCTTGTTGTGCAGTGAGGCAAAGTCACCTACTAGCCTCTGCACCCTGAAAATCCCACAGGGTAAATGGGGAAGGCAAAAAATTGGAAGGCTCCATTGTATTATGATCCCTGGCGGATTTGAAATCAGAACAGAGGGCTTTTTAAAATATATTAATCAAGAGCAGCAAAATCTTGTCGCCTCAGGGATGATGATGTGCTCAGCGAGCGTAGGGAAAATCCAACTGGAATGGATTGGCTGCTCCACTCCGAATTATCACCCACAGAAGCAGCTCCCACTGCCAATAATACGTCAACGTTGAGGTTAGATTTGATTACTAGAATGATCAAACAGAGAGATAGAAGCAAGCTTTGGCAGTAGATGTAAGAACTAGAGGGCGGGATAAACTAAGGACAGCTCTTGGACCCCAACCCCACCACCACCCTCAACTCCCCAACCCCCCACCCCCCCAATCCCCACCCCCACCCCCCACTCCCATCCCCCACTCCCACCCACCATTCCCCCACCTCCCAACCCCACTCCCCACCCACCCATCCCCCACTCCCACCCACCATTCCCCCACCTCCCAACCCCACTCCCGACACCCACCCTCAACCCCCACCCCCCCTCCCTCACCCCCCACTCCCCACCCCCCATCCCCCACTCCCACCCACCATCCCCCACCTCCCAACCCCATCCCCCACACCCACCCTCAACCCCCACCTCCCCACCCCCACCCCCCACTCCCATCCCCCACTCCCACCCACCATTCCCCCACCTCCCAACCCCACTCCCCACCACCACCCTCAACCCCCCCAACCCCCACCCCCACCCCCCACTCCGAATCCCCCACTCCCACCCACCATTCCCCCACCTCCCAACCCCACTCCCCACACCCACCCTCAACTCCCACTCCCCACCCCCCATCCCTCACACCCACCCCCCCACTCCCACCCACCATCCCCCACCTCCCACACCACACCCCATCCCCACCCCCACCTCCCAACCCCACTCCCCACACCCACCCTCAACCCCCACTCCCCCACCCTTACCCCCCCACTCCCCACCCCCCCATCCCCCACGCCCACCCCCCCACTCCCCACCCCCCCCATCCCCCACACCCACCCCCCCACTCCCCACGCCCACTCCCCCCCCATCCCTCACGCCCACCCCCCCACTCCCACACACCATCCCCCACCTCCCAACCCCACTCCCCACACCCACCCTCAACACCCACCCATCCCCACCCCCACCTCCCAACCCCACCTCCCTCTACCACCCACCAACCCCCACCCCCAGTCCCAGACCTACCCCCCCACCACCTTCCAACCCCATCCCCCACCCCCACCTTCAACCCCCACCCCAACCCACCACCCCCTACCTCCCAACCGCACCCTCAACCCCAACCCCCCCACCTCCCAGCCCCACCCCCAACCCACTATCCCCCTCCCCCACCCCCTCCCCAGCCCCAACCCCCTCATTCTCTTTTTCATTTACAAGCTCCCCGCGTTGATCGGATCTTGAATTAAATCACAAGAAAAAATGACTTCAAGCATTGGACAGCTTTCATCAAACGAAACATTTTTTATTATAAAAACACAGATTAAAATGACCTAATTTAACCAGTTATGATTGACATAGAGCTTTTTTAAAGATAAATTGCTGGTATTTGGATCAAAAGGATCCCAGGTGCACTGACCTGAACAGGCAAGTTTGAATCAAATGACAGACAAGAGTTCAGTAGCAGGGAAAATATGTTTGTTTTCAAAAATAATCACCTGGTGCATTAATTTGGACAGCATGAAAACGGTTACGTAAGTGTATCAGGAAATCAGCATCTGGTGTGGAAATGGCCAAATGTGATTGCTCGCTAAATGCAAGTCTGTTATAATGTAAGTGGTAACTTGTGTTAACAAAATGGTCACATGGTATCTTTGATGGGCTTTCCTACTTTCAAAAATGTTTAATCCATCTGATTATTCGAACTTCTCTAAAACAATTGCAATCCCAAACCCGTGACCCCCACCACCTAGAAGGACAAGGGCAGCAGGTGCATGGGAACACCACCACCTCCACGTTCCCCTCCAAGTCACACACCATCCTGACTTGGAAATATATTGCCGTTCCTTCATCGTCGCTGGGTCAAAATCCTGGAACTCCCTCCCTAAAAGCACTGTGGGAGTACCTTCACCACACGGACTGCAGCGGTTCAAGAAGGCGGCTCACCACCACCTTCTCAAGGGCAATTAGGGATGGAAAATAAATGCCGGCCTTGACAGCGACGCCCACATCCTGGGAACGAATAAAAATAAAAAGTCCAAGAACCACCTAATTTAGGTAAAAGATAGATCGGAAGAAATATCTGGCTCTGTTTGGTCAGGTTTAGCCTCGTGAAAGTATCAACCTTCCCGTCAGATTCAAGAATTTGCAGCATTTGTACATCAGTTGCGCACTGAACGCACCAGAGATTAATGATGAGATTGATGTTCCTGCAATGCCACTCGACCTATCCAGGCCCAGAAAGGTAACAACAGCTTTCCTACAGCTAAAAAAACTTTTCCAAGACCTTTACAAATTTTTTTTTTACTTTTCCTTTCTGTCTATTTGTTTCTCTCTCTCTCTTAATCCAATCTTTCCTTCCCTCTCATTATTTCTCTTTCAATATCTAATTTTGGTTTCCTTCTCTATTGTTCCTCTGTTTCTTTCTCTATCCATAAATCTTGTTGGTTAAAGGCCTGTTGGTCCTATCATTTGCCAAGGTCCCAGATTAACTCTGTTATCAGTCCTCACTTCCAGCAACTTGGGCTAAAGGCTAAGGGAAGAAAGCTCCAACTAACGGCACACACTGCGGATTGCAATACTCCACCAAATTCTGGGCCATTCATTTATTGTCCACAGTATCTGAAAATTCAGGTGCATGGTATACTCTTATTGTAAAGTTACACACAAACTGATCTGGTTTAATTAACGCACTGTGAACAGTTGAGTGGTGCTAAATTATAGCCACGGCAGTAAATTCACAGGCAAATATTTAGCAACGTCTATCGTTAAGGCAAGTGATTTATTGCTCAAAGCCTCTGGGACTTTTTATTTAAAATTAAAATACTCCGCCAGAAAATCACAGGACAGGCAGGAAGTCAGGGGATTCTAGAACAAAAGCACTGGCATTTATATAGCGCCTCTCACAATGTCCCAAAGCACTTTGCAACCGGTGAATGTACTTTTTAAAGAGTTGTATCTGTTATAATATATGCAAACGCTGCAGCCAATTAACTCACAGCAAGGTCTCACAATCAGCAATAAGGTCATCTGTTTATGATTGAGGGATAAATATTGACCACAACAATGGAGAACACCCCTACTCTTCTTCAAAATAGTGCCACGGGATCGTTTGTATGCCCAGAGGGTAGACAGGTCCTCGGTTTAACATCTGATTTGAAAGACAAAACCTTCAACTCCACTGAAAACATCAGTCTTGATTTTTGCGCTTAAGTTCCTGGAGTGGGACTTGAACCCACAACCCTCTGACTCAGAGGCGAGAGAGAGTGTGACCCACCATATCATGACTGACACTTCACATGACAAAACTATTAGGAATGATAAAAGCAAATGCTTCTCAAATGTTATTCCTGTCTAAGAGACACCAGCGCCCTGGGTCTACAACGACACAAGGTTTCAAGCTGCGACATAACCTCCGAGTATTGCGACCTCCTCCACTGAGACAGACAAGAACAGTAATGTCACAGGAGGACCATCACCTCCAAGTCACACACCATCCCAACTTTGACATCTATCACTGTTCCTTCATCGTCGCTGGTTCAATATAGAACATAAGAACATAAGAATTAGGAACAGGAGTAGGCCATCTAGCCCCTCGAGCCTGCTCTGCCACTCAACAAGATCATGGCTGATCTGGCCGTGGACTCAAATATCCTGGAATTCCCTCCCCAACACCATTGTAGGAATATCTCCAGCACATGGACTGCAGCCAGGCCAAGATTTAGCCCACCACCACCTTCCCAAGGCAAAATTTAGCCTTGCCACCATCACACACATTCCACACACTTATTTAAAAACAGCAAATTCGAGGTTTCTGCCGACCTTGCACCAAAGGAAGTTTTTGGTGCTAATGTCGACATTCTCAGATGCAGAAACACTAATCTATCTTCGCTCCTCATGGATACAAAGATCCTGGAAACCTGCTCCAGCCGTACACGCCTCCCTATTGCTGTAAGATCCTCCCTCACTCTAACTTCCTCCCTATCTCTGTAACCTCTCTATCTCTGCAACCCCCTCCCTCTCCCTGTAACCCTCCCTATCTCTATAACCTCCTCCAACCCTACACCCCTCCCTATCTCTGTAACCTCCTGCAGCCCCTACACCCCTCTCTATCTTTGTAACCTCCTTCAGCCTTATACCCCTCCCTATCCCTGTAACCTCCTTCAGCCCTATACCCCTCCCTATCCCTGTAACCTCCTCCAGCCCTACAACCCTACAAGATTTCAGCGTTCCGCTAATTCTGGCCACTTGCACATCCTCGAGTACTCCACAATTGCTGCACCATTGGTGGCCGTGCTACAGCTGCCGAGGCCTTAAGCTCTGGAATTCCATCCCTAAACTTCACCTGCTCTCTACCTCCCTCTCGCCGCCTCTTTACCTCCCTCTCTCCGCCTCTCTACCTCCCTCTCCTCCTTTAAGATGCTACTTAAAACCAACTCTTTCACCAAGCTTTTGATTATCTGTCTTAATATCTCCTTATGTGGCTCAGTGTTAAACTTTGTCTGATAACGCTCCTGTGAAGCGCCTTGGAACGCTTTACTACATTGAAGGTGCTATATAAATGTAACTTGTTGTTGCTGTATACTTTCATAATTTTCTGTTCTCAGTTCAGATTTCTAGCAAACACAGATCTTTTATATTCACAATCTATATCAGTGATTTGGATGAGGGAGCAAATGTAATATATCCAAGTTTACTTTGATACAAAGCTAGGTGGGAATGTAAGTTGTGAGGAGAATGCAAATAGGCTTCAGGGGGACATAGACAGGCTAAGTGAGTGGGCAAGAACATGGCAAATGGAATATAATGTGGAGAAATGTGAAGCTATCCACTTTTGTAGTGAAAATAGAAAAGCAGAGTATTTTTTAAATGGTGAGAGATTGGGAAATGTTGGTGTTCAGAGGGACCTGGGTGCCCTTGTACACGAGTCACTGAAAGTTAACATGCAGGTACAGCAAGCAATTAAGAAAACACATGGTATGTTGGCCTTTATTACAGAGGATTTGAGTATAAGAGTAAAGGGGACCGAAATTGCCCCTCTCCTTAAGGCCTGTTACCCACAAATCGGCGGCCACACTGCGGAGCGGAGTGGCTGCCGACTTTTGGTGGAATGGCCGCTGCTCGCCCAATTGTCCTACAGAGTTTTCCCCAAACCCCCCACCCACCCCCACTCCGCTGCTGCCGATCCGTGCTAAGTGCGTCATCACGTGCGCACCGCCAATCTACCCCCCTGACGGCGACATTCCCCTCTGAAAACCTTCGGCCCGCTGGGCAGTCCCAAAACCTGTATTTCCCAGCGGCCCAGTAAGGCTGTGGCCTTCTGCAACGGTCGTGCGGCTTCCCTTAAAGGGGCGGGCGCACTGCCACTGCCGCCATGTTTTTTTCGTTGGCCGACTGCCAGGTCGGGTCAACACTTATGCCCTGGGTTTGGCCGGGCCGCCAACAGGCAGCCTGACGCCTCCTCTTGGGTGCCATGTCACTGGCCCGGCCGAAACCCTCCCTGGTAGCCCAGTGGGCCGAAGTTTAACAATTGCGGAGGCTCGCCCTTTTAAGTGAAGGGGAGAGTCATGGTGACGCGGCGCCGTGATGGCGTTCACTCTGCACCGCTCCTCGAGTGTTGTCACTGCTCCGTATCCGCGCCTCGAGTTTTGTCACTGCCCCGTATCCGCCCCTCGAGTGTTGTCACTGCCCCCATTAAGAGCGACTTTTGGATCCAAAGAAAAAACAAGAGCCGAATATCACTCAAGAAGCAACCTGAACCACAGCTGCAGTAAAAACCATTGAAACGGGGTGGGAGCGCCCTGTTTCAGGCAGGGGGCAATTTCGGCCCCAGGCTGTCTTCCTGCAATTATATCGGCCCTGGTGAGACCGCACCTGGAGTACTGTGCACATTGTTATCTCCTTACCTAAGGAAGGATATACTTGCCATAGAGGGAGTACAGTGAAGGTTCACCAGACTGATTCCCGGGATGGGGGGATTGTCCTGTGAGGAGTGATTGAGCAGACTAGGCCTATATTCTCTAGCGTTTAGAAGAATGAGAGGTGATCTCATTGAAACATACACAATTCTTACAGGACTTGACAGGGTAGATGCAGGGAGGATGTTTCCCCCTGGCTGGGGAGTCTAGAATCAGGGGTCACAGTCTCAGGATAAGGGGTCGGTCATTTAGGACTGAGATGAGGAATTTCTTCACTCAGAGGGTGGTGAATGGTTGGAATTCTCTGCCCCAGAGGGCTGTGGGGGCTGAGTCGTTGAGTATATTTAAAACAGAGATCGCTAGATTTTTGGATATTAAGGAAATGAAGGGATATGGGGATCGGGTGGGAAAGTGGAGTTGTGGTAGAAGATCAGCCGTGATCTCATTGAATGGCAGAGGAGGCTCGAGGGGCCGAATGACCTTCTCCTGCTACTAATTCTTATGTTCTTTTGTATATTTTCACCTCCAGTGTTTGTTTTTGCCCAGTGGGAATGCTAACAATGGTCTCTGATTGTCAGAGAGCAGCTGGGTTTTCT
Source organism: Pristiophorus japonicus (assembly GCF_044704955.1). Classification (NCBI taxonomy): domain Eukaryota; kingdom Metazoa; phylum Chordata; class Chondrichthyes; family Pristiophoridae; genus Pristiophorus; species Pristiophorus japonicus. The sequence continues at coordinate 105,835,565 of NC_091991.1, read as the reverse complement.
GGGGCAGGAGGAGCAGTGGGACAGAGAAGTCTAATGAATGTTGGGTTGATGCAGTTAGAGTGAGGACAGCTCATTCTCAGACCGGAACATGCAACAATTTAGGTGGGAGAGCAATGGTGCATGGCCTATTACCCCACTACAGTGGGGCACCTTTCAACAGCTTGTGTCGGCCAATTTCTTGCATTTACTGCTAGTGTACCCAATCTGGAGCTATATTCACCAGAAGTATCTCCTTTGATTCTCCAAACAAAGGAGCCTTGAAAGGAATTCTGACTAAACTCTAAGAATGATCAAAGGATTGATCTGGGGAATGCTTCAAGGCTGCAGATGGATTTCAAACTGTAAAAGTAAAAACACATAAACTTCTCCTCAACTTCCTTTTATACTTCTTTCAAAGCTGACACCAACAGTAAACACCTCGTACAGTTGGTGAGGTGCATCTATTGCCTTTTGAGTAAAGTGGTTGGTATTGTAGTGTGTTCCAGTTGGGCTCCGAGATACCCTCACTGTATCTGATAGCATTCGATAGGGTGGATAGAGAGATTATTTCCTCTGTTGGGGGAGTCCAGAACAAGGGGGTGGAATCTTAAAATGAGAACCAGGCTGTTCAGGGGTGATGTCAGGGAGCATTTCTTCACACAACGAGCAGTGGGAATCTGCAACTCTGTCCCCAAAAAGCTGTTGAGGCTGGGCGGCAATTGAAACTTTCAAATCTGCGATCGACAGACTTTTGTCAGGCAAGGGTATGAAGGCTTATGGAAGCAAGGCGGGTAAATGGAGTTAAGATACAGACCAGCTATGATCCACGTGAATGGCAGAACAGGCTCGAGGGGCTGCACGGCCTCCTCCTGATCCTGTGTTCCCACACTCTCTCCAGAGCTGACATATGACATTCGCCGACTATGACATAATAAAAGTCCGGCCTCTCCGACCAATCCGCGGGTGATTCGCTTCCCGCTCTGTGTAGACTTCGTCAATTTCAGTGGCGAGGTCACTAAAATAGGCTGTGTAATTGATAATGGCCCTGAAATTCCGATGTCCCGAGTCCGTAAGAAGTTCCTACGGACCCAGTAAGGCATCGGAAAAGCCGGTTTCCAGGGCACAATGCGCATGCGCTGGAAACCGACATTTCCGATCTGTCAAGTTTTTGGTCTTGACAGATGATCATATCTCAGGAGCTAGGACACTTGCAGGGTAAGATTTCCGATATTTACAAATATCTTGCCCTGCAAATGTCCTTTAAAATCCTGCACCTGAAAAAGCTGGCGAATAGGCTACTTTTACAAGCACAAATGGTTAAAATACACATACAAATAAAAAAGAAAGTTATAAAAGCACTTTTTATGTTTAAAAACCCTCCCCACTACAGTAAGTTTATTTTAAGTGTTAATAAAAAAAAAAATTTTTAAGTCATCAAACTATTTTTTTTATAACAACTTTAATTTAAATGAATGTTAAATGTGTACTCTATTTTCTATTTTTATTTGGTTTTTAAATGTTTGGGGGGGTTCTCATTCATAACAATAGGAACTCCGGACTTACGGAACTCCTATTGCCATGAATGAGAAACTATACTGTACCTGATTGGCTGCTGTCACTAGATCCCAGCCTGCGCACGTCCCCACGTGCACGAGCTGCGCGCGCAGTCACCTCTCGGCCTCAGGCTCGGAAGTTCTGACAGTCGCAGCAGCAGGTAAGTGCCTATCTTTTTGCTTTTTTTAGGTTGTTTTCCCGCGGGAATGGTGTAACAGGAATTTCAGGGCCATTGAAGGAGCAAGCTGCGGACTGCAGGAAGATATCAATGAACTGGTCAGGTGGGCAGAACAGTGGCAAATGGAATTCAATCTGGAGAAGTGTGAGGTAATGCATTTGGGGAGGGCTAACAAGGCAAGGGAATACACATTAAATGGTAGGACATTGAGAAGTGTAGAGGAACAAAGGGACCTTGGAGTGCAGGTCCACAGATCCCTGAAGGTAGCAGGCCAGATAGATAAGGTGGTTAAGAAGGCATAGGGAATACTTGCCTTTATTAGTCAAGGCATGGAATACAAGACCAGGTGGGTTATGCTTGAACTGTATAAAACACTGGTTAGGCCACAGCTGGAGTACTGCGTGCAGTTCTGGTCACCACATTACAGGAAAGACGTGATTGCAATGGAAAGGGTGTAGAGGAGATTTACAAGAATGTTGCCTGGACTGGAGAATTTTGGGTATGAGGAAAGATTGGAGATGCTGGGTTTGTTTTCTTTGGAACAGAGGAGGCTGAGGGGAGACCTGAATGAGGTGTATAAAATTATGAGGGGCCTGGATAGAGTGGATAGGAAGGACCTGTTTCCCTTGGCAGAGGGGTCAACAACCAGGGGGCATAGATTTAAAGTAATTGGGGGGAGGTTTAGTGGGGATTTGAGGGGAAATGTCTTCACCCAGAGGGTGGTGGGGGTCTGGAACTCACTGCCTGAAAGGGTGGTAGAGGCAGAAACCCTCACCACATTTAAAAAGTACTTGGATGTGTTTTTGAAGTGCCGTAACCACCAGGGCTACGGACCTGGAGCTGGAACGTGGGATTAGGCTGGATAACTCTTGGTCGGCCGGCGCGGACACCTTGGGCCAAAATGGCCTCTTTCCGTGCTGTAAATTTCTACGATTCTATGATTGACCTTCGGCTCCTAGGGGGAGTGCAATGAAACAGCCAGGACTCTGGCTCTTTGTTGCTGTGCAGTGACCCCCTCCGAGAAAGTGCGTGGAAGGCCGGCCTTTCCACATCCAGAGAATGAATGATTATTCGTGTTTTAACTGCTGCAATTACACAGCAGGCCCACCAGCAAAGAGAAAAGACCGGTTTGCGTTTGGAGGGTAAGATGCTTCTTCAGTGTTCTCACCGAGCGTCCACATCCACAGTGATGATCTGCCTATTCTCTTTACAAATGCTCATGGACCAGTTGTGTATTTCCATCATTTCTTGTCTCTTGTTTAATTGAGGTAATGATACGCAATTCTGATGTGATTTTAGCACCATGCTTCATTCATCTCATTACAACTACACCTGGGGCAGCGGCAGCATATAAGAATATATGAGATAGGAGCAGGAGTAAGCTATTCGGCCACTCGAGCCTGCTCCACCATTCAATAAGATCATGGCTGATCTGATCTTGGCCTCACCTCTGCTTCCCTGCCTGCTCCCCATAACCCTTGACTCCCTTATCTTTCAAAAATCAGTCTATCTCCACCTTAAATATATTCAATGACCCAGCCTCTACAGCTCTCTGGGGCAGAGAATTCCAAAGAATCACAACTCTCTGAGAGAAAAAATTCCTCCTCATCTCTGTATTAATTGGGCGATCCCTTATTCTGAAACTATGTCCCCTAGTTCTAGATTCCCCCACGAGGGGAAACATCCTCTCTTCATCTACCTTGTCGAGCCCACTCAGAATCTTATATGTTTCAATAAGATCATCTCAGTCTTCTGAACTCTAAGGAGTACAGGCCCAACCTGCTCAACCTTTCTTCAGAAGACAACCCTTTCGACTCAGGTGGGTCGTCAAAACTTGACAAGCTGTGAATTTCAAAAATATTACATGTTCATTTTGGGAAAAGCCAGCAAAACAATGCAAAATATTTAAAAATATACCCCACTTCACACTGGCAATCCTAGTGCTGACTCCATCCTTAACTGACAGAATTACACTCACTTTTCTGAGACCTGGAAGAGTCCCAAGGAATAAGAATTTGGGCCGGCTCAACTCAGATCCTGATGGGCACAGGCCTCACACAGCTTGGAACTCACCATAATTCAGTCTTAAATCGGCAATTATAGGGATGGCTGGTGTAGGAAGTGTGAATCATTTGCATCAGTGCAGAAGGAAGGCATGTTTCTGGAACATAGTATAGAAAAACAATACAATATGTTTGACCCATAGTACGTTTTATTATATTCATTCTCGGGATGTGGGCGTCGCTGGCAAGGTCGGCATTTATTGCCCATCCCTAATTGCCCCTTGAGAAGGTGGTGGTGAACCGCCTTCGTGAACCGCTACAGTCCGTGTGGTGAAGGTGCTCCCACAGTGCTGTTGGGGAGGGAGTTCCAGATTTTGACCCAGCGACGATGAAGGGATGGCGATATATTTCCAAGTCAGGATGGTGTGTGACTTGGATGAGATAGGATGAGATAGCCCTTGTCCTTCTAGGTGGTAGAGGTCATGGGTTTGGGAGGTGCTGCCGAAGAAGCCTTGCTGTTTTCTATAGAAATCTAACCTGGGTATGCTCAATGCAGACACTGGGTGCGGAAAATGGAGACACATTCTATTGCCAAATAATAACATCTCTAGCTTTGATAAAGACAAAACTCCCTTTCACTCCTGCTCATCCCCACTCCCCTCCCTGTACACACTGCAAGCAAAAAGATCAGTCCTGTCGTTAAATCATAGCAGAGACAGGTAGAGCACAGCCAAGTGGAGTAGAACTCCTTATACTGTGCCTCAACAAGTCGTAACGCCAGCTCAAATGAACAATCCCTAACACAGGAGTATCATTCTTTTTACTAGCCCACCGTAGCCAACTGTATGGCCTTTCTAATGAAATATTAATTGTTTCTGGGGGTTTAACTTGCACCTGTGTCGCTCTGGTTAATACACGACACTCGTGAAAATCCTGTGCATGCTGCCTTAACTTAGTCAACTATCCAGTTTAAAACTTGGCCGCTACTCCACTGAAAGGAATGAAGCAGCTTGCTGTCAATCCAGGGCCACACCCTGTCGGAACAGCGTTGACATCACCTCAAACTCATTTCAGCTGTCAGAGAAAAGGCTTTCATCCCATGGGTCTGAGCCAGGCTCAAAGCCGAGACACGGGGCTGACAAGGAGGTGCGCTCACTACGTGGTCACGCGTGGCTTACCTAGCTGCGTGCCATTTTAAAGGAATGGGCAATGGGGGGGATGGTGGGAGGAGGAACAAGGCATCATCATTTTCCCTGCACACCCTGTGACCAATCGGTTTGTCGATGAAGCCAGCAGAACTGAATCGGGGTGTATTCAATCCTGGTCAATGGGCGAATAATGATGGCGACTCAGCCAGACAAACACGTGGCTTTCAGACCACAGCCTCATCGCTGAAAACACTAGGGCTTAATGTGCAGGGTCTCTCGACAGCAAAGTGTTCGATCAATCATCTCACTAACTGGTGACCCTAACGCGCTTTACATGCTGGGGAGACAATGCTCCAAGGTGGCAGGAATTATAGCATCCGATTCCGCTAAATAAGATTGAAGATCAATCAGTGAGCGAATGTGTTCATGGGAATGTGTGAAATGGTGCGCTGCCAAATGAATTTAACCCCCATCCCTGCCCCACCCTTCCCCCACCACACCACACCACCCATCCCCACTCCCCCACCCCTTCCCTGCCCCACCCTTCCTCCACCCCATCACCACCCTCCCAGCCCCACTCCCCCACCCCCCAACACCCCAGCCCTGCCCCATCCTTCCTCCACCCCACCAACCTCATCCCAGCCCCACCCCACGCCCCAACCCTCCCAACCCCCCAGCCCCGCCGCCATCTCCGACCCCCTCCCCACAACCTGGTTTCCCACACAGTGCAGCAAATCAAAGGCTAAAAGGCAAACATACTGTCATGTAAGTACATTCTGTTTGTAGCCACCAGATGGCTTCATTGTTGGAGGCCAGCCATTTTGAGAGTCAGGCACTTTGGGCCTAAATAAAGCAGAGCCAAGGTTGTACCTTGCTTAGTTAAACAGTACTCAGTTTGAACCTTTATTGCACACATAACATTTGGCGACGAGAATACTAGAACCTTTGTTTGCAAACTGAGCACAATTGGATTTTTAGAGCGATTCGTGGAGGGAGAAGATTGGGCATAGTTTGTGAACCGTTTGAACCAGTACTTCGTGTCCAACAAAATGAAAGGGAGTCGGCAATGCAGATCGGCGCTGGCCATGTTCCTCACTGTGTGCGGTTCAAAGATCTCCGGTCTGATAAAGAATCTACTCATGCCTAGTGATCCAACAGAGAAAACGCACGAGGAGTTGTGTACATTGGTAAGGAAGCACCTCAAGCCAGACGACGGCATCAGCATCTCGAGATAGAGGTTTTATACACACATTCGATCGGAGGGCCAGAGCGTGGCAGAATTTGTTGCCGATTTGAGACGTCTAGCGGGATTGTGCAAGTTTGGGTCGTTGTTGGCAGACATGCTGCGGGACTTCTTTGTTATCGGTATCAACCATGAGATGATCCTGCGCAAACTTCTGGCAGTGGAGGAGTTGGATTTAAAAAGGGCCATCCAGATCGCTCAATCATGTATGACGACGGACAAGAGTTTAAAGCAAATATCGGTGAAGAACCGAACCTCGGCAAGTACTGTAAATGCGATTGATTCGGCGTTCGGCAGAGCGGCACATGGCAGGGCCTATCCGGCTGCGTTTGCGAAACCTGTGACTACCCAAAGTCTGCCAGCGGGAATGTATCCGACTTCTCCGTGTTGGCATTGTGGGGGAAATCATCGGCACCAGCAGTGCCGATTTAAGCAATATAGTTGCAAAGGCTGTCTGAGAGTGGGGCATCTCCAGTGCAAGTGTCCACAGATGAGCAAGCGAGCTGTGACACACCACGTGGAGGATGAGAGTCAGACTAGCACGGATCTGGATATGCAATCCGAGATGCCAGAGGAGGAAGTATATGGACTGTATTCCTTCATAACCAAGAGTATACCAATTTTGATCAATGTGAAGTTTAATGGGATACCGGTATCGATGGAACTGAACATGGGAGCAAGTCAATCGATCATGAACGAGAGGGCATTTTATAAGCTGTGGGATACGAAGACTGTGAGGCCCAGGCTGAACCCTGTTAACGCCAAGCGGCGCACGTACACCAAAGAACTGATAATGGTGATTGGCAGTGTGTCATATAAAGGTGCGGTTCATGAGTTACCGCTGTGGATTGTTCCAGGCAATGGTCCAACGCTGCTCGGCGGGAGCTGGTTGGAGAAAATCAGATGCGACTGGAACGACATAAAGGAGTTCGAACCGGGTATCGGCAAATTCATGGAAGCCAAGGTGCAGATCCACATTGACTCAGATTCAAGACTCATCCATCATAAAGCTCAGGCAGTACCGTATATGATGAGGGAGAAGGTCGAAATTGAACTGGACAGACTCCAGCGTGAAGGGATCATATCATCTGTCGAATTTAATGAATGGGCCAGCCCCATTGTTCCTGTGCTGAAAAGTGATGGCACAGTCAGAATCTGTGGAGACTACAAGGCTACGATCAACAGGGTTTCGAAACAAGATCAATAACCGTTACCGAAGGATGATGACTTGTTTGCGACGCTAGCCGGAGGGAAATCGTTCACAAAACTGAACTTGACGTCAGCCTATATGACACAGGAATTGGTCGAGACGTCAAACAGACTTACGTACATTAACACGCACAAAGGACTGTTTATTTACCACAGGTGCCCTTTCGGAATTCGCTCGGCTGCAGCAATATTCCAGAGGAATATGGAAAGTTTACTGAGATCCGTTCCCAGAACTGTCGTGTTCCAAGATGGCATCCTGATCACCGGTCGTGACTCCAAGGAACATCTGAACAACCTAGAAGAGGTTCTACTGCATTTGGATAGAGTGGAACTCAGACTGAAACGCTCGAAGTGCGTCTTCATGGCACCGGAGGTCGAATTCCTCGGGAGGAAAATCGCCGCTGATGGCATCAGATCTACTGACGTGAAAACCAAAGCCATCAAGAATGCATCCAAGCCGCAGAATGTGATGGAGCTGCATTCATTCCTGGGTCTACTCAATTACTTTGGTAACTTCCAACCTAAATTGAGCATCCTACTAGAACCACTGCACATGCTATTGAGAAAAGGCGACAACTGGGTGTGGGGCTCATCGCAAGACAGAGTTTTCGAGAAAGCCACCAATCTGCTTTGTTCGACCAAGTTGCTGGTACATTAAGACCCATGTAAACGTTTCGTTTTGGCCTATGACGCATCATCATATGGAATTGGTTGCGTACTCCAACAAGCTAATGAGTCGGGGAAACTTCAACCTGTCGCGTATGCATCCAAAAGTTTGCCTAAAGCGGAAAGAGCCTACATCATGGTAGAAAAAGTTTTAGCAAGTGTATACAGTGTTAAAAAGATGCATCAATACCTGTTCGGTCTGAGATTCGAATTAGAGATCGATCACAAGCCGCTCATTTCATTGTTTTCTGAGAACAAAGGTATCAATACCAACGCTTCATCCCGCATCAAGAGGTGGACGCTGACATTATCTGCCTATGATATGTCATTTGCCACATACTTGGCATAGAGAATTGTGCCGATGCTTTGAGCCAGTTGCTGTTGCCCACACCGGAGATGGAAACGCCACAACCGGCGGATCTAATGTTAATTATGGATGCTTTTGAGAGTGAAGGAACACCTGTCACGGCTCAACAAGTTAAGACCTGGACCAGCCAGGACCCGATTTTAGCGGTGGTAAAGAGTTGCATCCTCAAAGGGGATTGGTCTGCCATCCCTAAGCAAATGTGCAAGGAGGCCAAACCATACATTCGTCGCAAGGACGAACTGTCTATTCAAGCAGATTGCATATTGTGGGGCAATCGCGTTGTAATGCCCAAGAAAGGGAGAGAGAAGTTCGTGCGTGAGTTACATAGCACACATCCGGGTATAGTGATGAAGGCCATTGCCAGGTCCCATGTATGGTGGCCAGAAATTGCTTCTGAGCTGGAAGCATGCGTTCCTCAGCACAACACTTGCATGCAGCTCAGCAAAGCACCAGCGGAATCGCCGCTGAGTCTGTGGTCATGGCCATCCAATCTTGGTCCAGGATCCATGTAGACTTTGCAGGTCCCTTCCTGGGCAAGATGTTTTTAGTGATGGTGGACGCTTATTCGAAGTGGAAAGAATGCATAATCATGTCATCCAGCACATCCACGGTAACTATAAAGAGTCTCAATGTCATGTTCGTGACACACAGTCTGCCTGACATAGTGGTGAGTGACAATGGATCGTGCTTCACCAATCAGGAGTTTCAGCAGTTTGTGAAACTTAATGTCATAAAACATGTAAGGTCAGCACCGTTCAAGCCTGCATCCAACAGGCAAGCTGAATGTGCAGTACAAATTATCAAGCAAAGCATGAGGCGAGTAACCCAAGGGTCACTGCAGACCCACTTGTCCTGCACACTGCTGAGTTACAGGACAAGACCCCACACACTCACAGGGGTCTCGCCTGCTGAACTCATGATGAAAAGAGGTCTTAAGACCAAGCTATCTCTGGTATGCTTGGATTTAAATAATCATGTTGAATACAGAAGACAAAATCAACAAGGGTACCACGATCGCGCAACTGTGTCACCTGAGATTTCTGTTAATGATCCTGTATATATGTTGAACTATGGTCAGGGTCCCAAATGGATCGCTGGTACGGTCATGGCCAAGGAGGGCAATAGAGTATTCGTTATTAAGCTCAAGAATGGGTAAACTTGCAGGAAACACATGGATCAGACAAAGCTGAGGCACACAGCCGAGCCAGAACAGTCGGACGAAGAAACCATCGACGACCAACCAACCTACCAGCAGTCTTCAGAGGACTCAAGAATCATCAGTGAACCTGGACTTTCCATCACGGACCTGTTCAATAAAAATGGACTTGCAATTCCTGACATGGCCACTGCCAACCACAACAAGTCAGTCATCCAGCCACCAGCCACAACAGACCCCGCACACTCACTCAAGGCTGGAATTGAACTGAGATGGTCAACCTGGGAGCGCAAAGCACCGGACCATCGCAGCCTGTGAAAGACTGTGATAAGATCTCAAAGGGGGGTATTGTCATGTATGTACATTCTGTTTGTAGCCACCAGATGGCGTCATTGTTGGAGGCCATTTAGCAGCACGCACATGGTGCTGCTCAGGTATAAAAGGCCAGCCATTTTGAGAGTCAGGCACTTTGGGCCTAAATAAAGCAGAGCCAAGGTTGTACCTTGCTTAGTTAAACAGTACTCAGTTTGAACCTTTATTGCATACATAACACATACAAATCCTCCACAAACAAAAAGAGGATCAACGACCAAGCAGATTCACACTGAGGACACCATCCATTGTGTTGTGTGGCACTCCCACCGTGCTAAATGGGATAGATGCAGAACAGATCGAGCAGCTCAAAACTGGGCATTCATGAGGCACTGTGGGTCATCAGCAGCAGCAGAATTGTATTCCACCACAATCTGTAACCTCATGGCCCAGCATATCCCTCACTCTACCATTACCATCAAGCCAGGGACCAACCCTGGTTCAATGAGGAGTGTAGAAGAGCACGCCAGGAGCATCTCCAGGCGTACCTAAAAATGAGGTGCCAACCTGGGGAAGCTGCAACACAGGAGTGTATGCATGCTAAACAACAGAAGCAGCATGCTATAGACAGGGCTAATGATCCCGCAATCAACCGATCAGATCAAAGCTCTGTAGTCCTGTCACATCTTGTCGTTAATGGTGGTGGACCATTAAACAACTAACGGGAGGATTAGGCTCCGTGAATATCCCCACCCACAATGATAGTGGAGCCCAGCGCGCAAATGCAAAAGACAAGGCTGAAGCGTTTGTAACCACCTTCAGCCAGAAATACCAAGTGGATGATCCATATCGGCCTCCTCCTGAGGTCCCTACCATCACAGAAGCCAGTCTTCAGCCAATTCGATTCACTCCACGTGATATGAAGAAATGGCTGAGTGCACTGGTTACAGCAAAGGCTATGGGCCCTGACAACATCCCGGCTGTTGTGCTGAAGACTTGTGCTCCAGAACTAGCCGCGCCTCAAGCCAATACAGCTACATACAGCTAATACACTGGCATCTATCCAACAATGTGGAAAACTGCCCAGTATGTCATGTCCACAAAAGCAGGACAAATCCAATCTGGCCAATTACCACCTCATCAGTCTACTCTCAATCATCAGCAAAGTGATGGAGGGTGTCATCGACGGTGCTATCGAGCGGCACTTACTCACCAATAACCTGCTCACCGATGCTCAGTTTGGGTTCCACCAGGACCACTTGGCTCCAAACCTCATTACAGCCTTGGTCCAAACATGGACAAAAGAGCTGAATTCCAGAGGTGAGGTGAGAGTGACTGCCCTTGACATCAAGGCAGCTTTTGACCAAATGTGGCATCAAGAAGCCCAAGTAAAACTGAAGTCAATGGGAACTCTCCACTGGCTGGAGTCATACCTAACACAAAGGAAGATGGTTGTGGTGGTTGGAGGTCAATCATCACAGCCCCAGGACATTGCTACAGGAGTTCCTCAAGGCAGTGTCCTAGGCCCAACCATCTTCAGCTGCTTCATCAATAACATTCCCTCCATCACTGTCATGTATGTATGCTTGGGTTTACTAGCCACCAGGTGGTGCCACTGTAGGAGATCATTGGGCTGTATGCACGTGTGTGCGGCCCAGGTATAAAAGGCCAGCCATCTTGTAATGTAATCACTTTGGGTCCTAATAAAGTAGAGCCAGGTTTGTACCTGTTCGGAGGTCACAGTCTATTGCGTTATTGCATACAAAATATTTGGCGACGAGGTAACAAGAACCTTCGCATGCAAAAATGAGCACAGTTGGAATTCTGGAGCGATTCGTGGAGGGAGAAGATTGGGCAGACTTTGTAGCCCGCTTGAACCAGTACTTTATGGCCAACAAAATGGAGAAAGAGGCAGACGCAGTTCGGCGCTGGGCGGTCCTCCTCACGGTTTGCGGTCCGAAAATCTATGGACTCAAAGAATCTCCTCTCGCCCTTAAGTCCAATGGACAAGGACGATGAAAAATTGTGTGCTCTGGTACGTGACCATCTCAAACCAGATGAAGGCATCATCATCTCAAGATATCTGAGGGCCAGGATGTATCAGAATTCATTGCCGACCTATGACGTCGAGCTGGACCGTGTAAGTTCGAAACTGCGTTGGCAGACATGCTGCGGGACTTCTTTGTAATCGGCATCAACCACAAGGTGATCCTGCATAAGCTACTGATGGCGGAGAAGTTGGATTTGAGCAAGGCCATCACAATTGCCCAATCATGCATGACAACGGACAAAAGCTTAAAGCAGATATCATTGAAAAATCAGAACTCGACAAGTACTGTAAACAAGATAGTATCGTCATTTGGCAGAGCTGCAAATGGCAGGGCCTACCCGACTGTGTATGCGAAACCTGTGGCCGTTCAAAATCCACCAATGGGAATGAATCTGATATCACCGTGTTGGCGTTGTGGGGGAAATCATCGGCCTCACCAGTGTCGGTTTAAATAGTATATTTGTAAAGGCTGTTCGAGAGTGGAGCATCTCCAGTGCATGTGTCCGCAACTGAGCAAGCGTGCTGCAACACACCACGTGGAGGATGATGACCAGTCTAGCGTGGATCCGGATATGCAATCCAAGATACCAGAGGGGGAAGTGTATGGACTGTATTCGTTCCTAACAAAGAGCCAACTGATAAAGATTAATGTAAAACTTAATGGTGTGCTGGTATCGATGGAATTGGACATGGGTGCGAGTTAGTCAATAATGAGCCAGAGGACATTCGACAGACTGTGGAATACTAAGGCCGTGAGGCCTAAGCTGAGTCCAGTCAATGCCAAGTTGCGTACGTACACGAAAGAACTCAAAGCAGTGATCGATAGTGCAGGAATCAAGGTGTCGTATGATGGTGCGGTTCACGATTTACCGTTATGGATTTTTCCAGGCAATGGTCCAACGCTGTTCGGCAGGAATTGACTAGAAAAAAATCAAATGGAATTGGAACGATATCAACACGTTGTCATCGGAGGATGATACTTCATGTGCTCAAGTGCTGAGCAAGTTCCCCTCGCTGTTTGAACCAGGCATCAGCAATTTCACCGGGGCCAAGATGCAAGACCCGTCCATCATAAAGCTCGGGCAGTTCCGTACATGATGAGGGAGAAGGTCGAAATCGAACTGGACAGACTCCGGCGTGACAGGATCATATCACCAGTCGAATTTAACGAATGGGCCAGCCCATTGTTCCCGTGTTGAAAGGTGATGGCACTGTCAGGATTTGTGAAGACTATAAGGTTACGATCAACCGAGTTTCAAAACAGCATCAATACCCATTACCGAAGACTGATGACCTGTTTGCAACGCTAGCCAGGGGGAAGTCGTTCACAAAACTGGATCTGACATCGGCCTACATGACACAGGAGCTGGTTGACACCTCGAAGAAACTTACATGCATCAACACTCATAACGTACTGTTTATCTACAACAGGTGCCCTTTTGCAATTCACTCAGCTGCAGCCATATTTCAGAGGAACATGGAGAGTCTACTGAAGTCCGTCCCCAGAACCGTTGTGTTCCAAGATGACATACTGCTCACGGGTCATGACTCCGCCGAACAGCTGAATAACCTGGAAGAGGTTCTGCATCGTCTGGACAAAGTGGGACTCAGACTGACACGTTCGAAGTGTGCTTTCATGGCATCGGAAGTCGAATTCCTGGGGAAGAAAATTGCTGCTGACGGTATCAGGCCCACGGACCTGAAAACCAAGACCATCAAAAATGCACCCAAGCCTCAGAATGTTACGGAGCTGCATTTGTTCCTTGATCTACTCAACTACTTCAGTAATTTCTTACCTAGATTGAGCGGCTTACCTAGATTGAGCGGCTTACCTAGATTGAGCGGCTTACCTAGATTGAGCGGCTTACCTAGATTGAGCGGCTTACCTAGATTGAGCGGCTTACCTAGATTGAGCGGCTTACCGAGATTGAGCAGCTTACCTAGATTGAGCGGCTTACCTAGATTGAGCAGCTTACCGAGATTGAGCAGCTTACCGAGATTGAGCGGCTTACCTAGATTGAGCAGCTTACCGAGATTGAGCAGCTTACCTAGATTGAGCGGCTTACCTAGATTGAGCGGCTTACCTAGATTGAGCGGCTTACCTAGATTGAGCAGCTTACCTAGATTGAGCGGCTTTGAGCAGCTTACCGAGATTGAGCAGCTTACCTAGATTGAGCAGCTTACCTAGATTGAGCAGCTTACCTAGATTGAGCGGCTTACCTAGATTGAGCGGCTTACCGAGATTGAGCAGCTTACCTAGATTGAGCGGCTTACCTAGATTGAGCGGCTTACCGAGATTGAGCGGCTTACCTAGATTGAGCAGCTTACCTAGATTGAGCGGCTTACCTAGATTGAGCGGCTTACCTAGATTGAGCAGCTTACCTAGATTGAGCGGCTTACCTAGATTGAGCGGCTTACCTAGATTGAGCGGCTTACCTAGATTGAGCGGCTTACCGAGATTGAGCAGCTTACCTAGATTGAGCAGCTTTCCTAGATTGAGCGGCTTACCTAGATTGAGCGGCTTACCTAGATTGAGCGGCTTACCTAGATTGAGCGGCTTACCTAGGTTGAGCAGCTTACCTAGATTGAGCGGCTTACCTAGATTGAGCAGCTTGCCGAGATTGAGCAGCTTACCTAGATTGAGCAGCTTACCTAGATTGAGCGGCTTACCGAGATTGAGCGGCTGACCTAGATTGAGCGGCTTACCTAGATTGAGCGGCTTACCTAGATTGAGCGGCTTACCTAGATTGAGCGGCTTACCGAGATTGAGCGGCTTACCTAGATTGAGCGGCTTACCTAGATTGAGCGGCTTACCTAGATTGAGCGGCTTACCGAGATTGAGCGGCTTACCGAGATTGAGCGGCTTACCTAGATTGAGAGGCTTACCTAGATTGAGCGGCTTACCGAGATTGAGCGGCTTACCGAGATTGAGCGGCTTACCTAGATTGAGCGGCTTACCTAGATTGAGCAGCTTACCGAGATTGAGCAGCTTACCTAGATTGAGCAGCTTACCGAGATTGAGCAGCTTACCTAGATTGAGCGGCTTACCTAGATTGAGCAGCTTACCTAGATTGAGCGGCTGACCTAGATTGAGCGGCTTACCTAGATTGAGCGGCTTACCGAGATTGAGCGGCTTACCTAGATTGAGCAGCTTACCGAGATTGAGCAGCTTACCTAGATTGAGCAGCTTACCTAGATTGAGCGGTTTACCGAGATTGAGCGGCTTACCGAGATTGAGCAGCTTACCTAGATTGAGCGGCTTACCTAGATTGAGCAGCTTACCTAGATTGAGCGGCTTACCTAGATTGAGCGGCTTACCTAGATTGAGCGGCTTACCTAGATTGAGCGGCTTACCTAGATTGAGCGGCTTACCGAGATTGAGCAGTTTACCTAGATTGAGCAGCTTACCTAGATTGAGCAGCTTACCTAGATTGAGCAGCTTACCGAGATTGAGCGGCTTACCTAGATTGAGCGGCTTACCTAGATTGAGCGGCTTACCTAGATTGAGCAGCTTACCTAGATTGAGCGGCTGACCTAGATTGAGCGGCTTACCTAGATTGAGCGGCTTACCTAGATTGAGCAGCTTACCTAGATTGAGCAGCTTACCGAGATTGAGCATCTTACCTAGATTGAGCAGCTTACCGAGATTGAGCTGCTTACCTAGATTGAGCAGCTTACCTAGATTGAGCGGCTTACCTAGATTGAGCGGCTTACCTAGATTGAGCGGCTTACCTAGATTGAGCGGCTTACCGAGATTGAGCAGCTTACCTAGATTGAGCGGCTTACCGAGATTGAGCGGCTTACCTAGATTGAGCGGCTTACCTAGATTGAGCAGCTTACCTAGATTGAGCAGCTTACCTAGATTGAGCAGCTTACCTAGATTGAGCAGCTTACTGAGATTGAGCAGTTTACCTAGATTGAGCAGCTTACCTAGATTGAGCGGCTTACCTAGATTGAGCGGCTTACCTAGATTGAGCGGCTTACCTAGATTGAGCAGCTTACCTAGATTGAGCGGCTTACCTAGATTGAGCAGCTTACCGAGATTGAGCAGCTTACCTAGATTGAGCAGCTTACCGAGATTGAGCAGCTTACCTAGATTGAGCAGCTTACCTAGATTGCGCGGCTTACCTAGATTGAGCGGCTTACCTAGCTTGAGCAGCTTACCGAGATTGAGCAGCTTACCTAGATTGAGCGGCTTACCTAGATTGAGCGGCTTACCTAGATTGAGCAGCTTACCGAGATTGAGCAGCTTACCTAGATTGAGCAGCTTACCTAGATTGAGCGGCTTACCTAGATTGAGCGGCTTACCTAGATTGAGCAGTTTACCTAGATTGAGCAGCTTACCTAGATTGAGCAGCTTACCGAGATTGAGCAGCTTACCGAGATTGAGCAGCTTACCTAGATTGAGCGGCTTACCGAGATTGAGCAGCTTACCGAGATTGAGCGGCTTACCGAGATTGAGCAGCTTACCTAGATTGAGCAGCTTACCTAGATTGAGCGGCTTACCTAGATTGAGCGGCTTACCTAGATTGAGCGGCTTACCTAGATTGAGCAGCTTACCTAGATTGAGCGGCTTACCTAGATTGAGCGGCTTACCTAGATTGAGCAGCTTACCTAGATTGAGCGGCTTACCTAGATTGAGCGGCTTACCTAGATTGAGCAGCTTACCTAGATTGAGCAGCTTACCGAGATTGAGCGGCTTACCTAGATTGAGCGGCTTACCTAGATTGAGCGGCTTACCTAGATTGAGCGGCTTACCTAGATTGAGCGGCTTAAGCTGCTTACCTAGATTGAGCGGCTTACCTAGATTGAGCGGCTTACCTAGATTGAGCGGCTTACCGAGATTGAGCGGCTTACCTAGATTGAGCGGCTTACCTAGATTGAGCGGCTTACCGAGATTGAGCGGCTTACCGAGATTGAGCAGTTTACCTAGATTGAGCAGCTTACCTAGATTGAGCGGCTTACCTAGATTGAGCAGCTTTCCTAGATTGAGCAGCTTACCTAGATTGTGCGGCTTACCTAGATTGAGCAGCTTACCTAGATTGAGCGGCTTACCTAGATTGAGCGGCTTACCTAGATTGAGCAGCTTACCTAGATTGAGCGGCTTACCGAGATTGAGCAGCTTACCTAGATTGAGCAGCTTACCTAGATTGAGCAGCTTACCTAGATTGAGCGGCTTACCTAGATTGAGCAGCTTACCTAGATTGAGCAGCTTACCTAGATTGAGCAGCTTACCTAGATTGAGCGGCTTACCGAGATTGAGCAGCTTACCTAGATTGAGCGGCTTACCTAGATTGAGCGGCTTACCTAGATTGAGCAGCTTACCTAGATTGAGCAGCTTTGAGCAGCTTACCTAGATTGAGCAGCTTACCTAGATTGAGCGGCTTACCTAGATTGAGCGGCTTACCTAGATTGAGCAGCTTACCGAGATTGAGCAGCTTACCGAGATTGAGCAGCTTACCTAGATTGAGCGGCTTACCTAGATTGAGCGGCTTACCTAGATTGAGCGGCTTACCTAGATTGAGCAGTTTACCTAGATTGAGCAGCTTACCTAGATTGAGCAGCTTACCGAGATTGAGCAGCTTACCGAGATTGAGCGGCTTACCGAGATTGAGCGGCTTACCGAGATTGAGCGGCTTACCTAGATTGAGCAGCTTACCTAGATTGAGCGGCTTACCTAGATTGAGCGGCTTACCTAGATAGAGCGGCTTACCTAGATTGAGCGGCTTACCTAGATTGAGCGGCTTACCTAGATTGAGCGGCTTACCTAGATTGAGCGGCTTACCGAGATTGAGCGGCTTACCTAGATTGAGCGGCTTACCGAGATTGAGCGGCTTACCGAGATTGAGCAGTTTACCTAGATTGAGCAGCTTACCTAGATTGAGCGGCTTACCTAGATTGAGCAGCTTACCTAGATTGAGCAGCTTACCTAGATTGAGCGGCTTACCTAGATTGAGCAGCTTACCGAGATTGAGCAGCTTACCTAGATTGAGCGGCTTACCTAGATTGAGCGGCTTACCTAGATTGAGCAGCTTACCTAGATTGAGCGGCTTTGAGCAGCTTACCTAGATTGAGCAGCTTACCTAGATTGAGCAGCTTACCTAGATTGAGCGGCTTACCTAGATTGAGCAGCTTACCTAGATTGAGCAGCTTACCTAGATTGAGCGGCTTACCTAGATTGAGCGGCTTACCTAGATTGAGCGGCTTACCTAGATTGAGCAGCTTACCTAGATTGAGCGGCTTTGAGCAGCTTACCTAGATTGAGCAGCTTACCTAGATTGAGCGGCTTACCTAGATTGAGCAGCTTACCTAGATTGAGCGGCTTTGAGCAGCTTACCTAGATTGAGCAGCTTACCTAGATTGAGCAGCTTACCTAGATTGAGCAGCTTACCGAGATTGAGCGGCTTACCTAGATTGAGCGGCTTACCTAGATTGAGCAGCTTACCTAGATTGAGCGGCGTACCTAGATTGAGCGGCTTACCTAGATTGAGCGGCTTACCTAGATTGAGCAGCTTACCTAGATTGAGCGGCTTTGAGCAGCTTACCTAGATTGAGCAGCTTACCTAGATTGAGCAGCTTACCTAGATTGAGCGGCTTACCTAGATTGAGCAGCTTACCTAGATTGAGCAGCTTACCTAGATTGAGCGGCTTACCTAGATTGAGCGGCTTACCTAGATTGAGCGGCTTACCTAGATTGAGCAGCTTACCTAGATTGAGCGGCTTTGAGCAGCTTACCTAGATTGAGCAGCTTACCTAGATTGAGCGGCTTACCTAGATTGAGCAGCTTACCTAGATTGAGCGGCTT
The DNA here is from genome assembly GCF_044704955.1 of Pristiophorus japonicus. Classification (NCBI taxonomy): domain Eukaryota; kingdom Metazoa; phylum Chordata; class Chondrichthyes; family Pristiophoridae; genus Pristiophorus; species Pristiophorus japonicus. The sequence goes on along the minus strand of NC_091991.1, from coordinate 105,816,895 downwards.
TGAGCAGCTTACCTAGATTGAGCAGCTTACCTAGATTGAGCAGCTTACCTAGATTGAGCAGCTTACCGAGATTGAGCAGCTTACCTAGATTGAGCGGCTTACCTAGATTGAGCAGCTTACCGAGATTGAGCAGCTTACCTAGATTGAGCGGCTTACCTAGATTGAGCAGCTTACCGAGATTGAGCAGCTTACCTAGATTGAGCAGCTTACCTAGATTGAGCAGCTTACCTAGATTGAGCGGCTTACCTAGATTGAGCGGCTTACCTAGATTGAGCGGCTTACCTAGATTGAGCGGCTTACCTAGATTGAGCAGCTTACCTAGATTGAGAGGCCACTGCACATGCTGCTAAGAAAAAGCGACAACTGGGTTTGGGGTGCGTCTCAAGATAGAGCTTTTGAGAAAGCTACTTATCTGCTTTGCTCTAACCAGTTGCTGGTACATTCTGATCCATGTAAGCGTTTAGTATTGGCCTACGATGCTTCATCATAAGGAGTTGGTTGCGTGCTCCAACAAGCTAATGAGTTGGGCAAATTATAAACTGTTGCATATGCTTCAAAAAGTTTGTCAAAGACGGAAAGAGCCTACAGCATTGTCGTGAAAGAAGCACTAGCCTGTGTGTATGGAGTTAAAAAGATGCATCAGTACCTGTTTGGTCTTCGGGTTGAACTGGAAACAGATCACAAGCCACTCATTTCATTGTTTTCGGAAAACCAATGTATCAATACCAATGCATCGTCCCGCATCCAGAGATGGGCGTGACATTATCTGCCTATGATTATGTCATTCACCATAGACCTGGCACTGAGAATTGTGCCGATGCATTGAGCCGTCTGCCGTTGCCCGGAGGTGGAAATGCCACAACTTGCAGACCTACTGTCAGACCTTCCTTCACGAAGGAAGGCACAAATAACCTTCCGTAAATACTAGGGGACCAAGGGTCTAGTAAGGAGGAACTGAAGGATATCCTTATTAGGCGGGAAATTGTGTTAGGGAAATTGATGGAATTGAAGGCCGATAAATCCCCAGGGCCTGATAGTCTGCATCCCAGAGTAATTAAGGAAGTGGCCCTAGAAATAGTGGATGCATTGGTGATCATTTTCCAACAGTCTATCGACTCTGGATCAGTTCCTATGGACTGGAGGGTAGCTAATGCAGCACCGCTTTTTAAAAAGGGAGGGAGAGAGAAAGCGGATAATTATAGACCAGTTAGCCTGACATCAGTGGTGGGGAAAATGTTGGAATCAATTATTAAGGATGAAATAGCAGCACATTTGGAAAGCAGTGACAGGATCGGTCCAAATTAGCATGGATTTATGAAGGGGAAATCAGGCTCAACAAATCTTCTGGAATTTTTTGAGGATGTAACTAGTAGAGTGGACAAGGGAGAACCAGTGGATGTGGTGTATTTGGACTTTCAAAAGGCTTTTGACAAGGTCCCACACAAGAGATGGCAAAATCAAAGCACATGGCATTGGGGGTAATATACTGACGTGGATAGAGAACTGGTTGGCAGACAGGAAGCAGAGAGTCGGGATAAACGGGTCCTTTTCAGAATGGCAGGCAGTGACTAGTGGAGTGCCGCAGGGCTCAGTGCTGGGACCCCAGCTCTTTACAATATACATCAATGATTTGGATGAAGGAATTGAGTGTAATATTTCCAAGTTTGCAGATGACACTAAACTGTGTGGTGGTGTGAGCTGTGAGGGGGACGCTAAGAGGCTGCAGGGTGACTTGGACAGTTTAGGTGAGTGGGCAAATGCATGGCAGATGCAGTATAATGTGGATAAATGTGAGGTTATCCACTTTGGGGGCAAAAACATGAAGACAGAATATTATCTGAATGGTGGCAGATTAGGAAAAGGGGAGGTGCAACGAGACCTGGGTGTTATGGTTCATCAGTCATTGAAAGTTGGCATACAGGTGCAGTAGGCGGTAAAGAAGGTAAATGGTATGATGGCCTTCATAGCTCGGGGATTTGAGTATCGAAACATAGAAAATAGGTGCAGGAGTAGGCCATTCTAGCCTGCACCGCCATTCAATGAGTTCATGGCTGAACAGAAATACAAGGTTCCCTGACCGGGAATTGAACCCGGGCCGCAGCAGTGAAAGCGCCGAATCCTAACCACTAGACCACCAGAGAATATAGGTGCAGGGAGGTCTTACTGCAGTTGTACAGGGCCTTGATGAGACCTCACCTGGAATACTGTGTTCAGTTTTGGTCTCCTAATCTGAGGAAGGACGTTCTTGCTATTGAGGGAGTGCAGCAAAGGTTCACCAGACTGATTCCCGGATGGCTGGACTGAGGAGAGACTGGATTAACTGGGCCTTTATTCACTGGAGTTTAGAAGGATGAGAGGGGATCTCATAGAAACATATAAAATTCTGACGGGACAGGATAGGTTAGATGCGGGTAGATTGTTCCCGATGTTGGAGAAGTCCAGAACCAGGGGACACAGTCCTAGGAAAAGGGGTAGGCCATTTAGGACTGAGATGAGGAGAAACTTCTTCACTCAGAGAGTTGTTAACCTCTGGAATTCCCTGTGGAGAGTTGTTGATGCCAGTTCATTGGTTATATTCAAGAGGGAGTTAGATATGGCCCTTACGGCTAAGGGGATCAAGGAGTATGGAGAGAAAGCAGGAAAGAGTTACTGAGGGAATGATCAGCCATGATCTTATTGAATGGTGGTGCAGGCTTGAAGGGCTGAATGGCCTACTCCTGCACCTATTTTCTATGTTTCTATGTTTCTATGTTTACTGTTAATCATGGATGCTTTTGAAAGTGAAGGAACCCCTGTCATGGCCCAACAAGTTAAGACCTGGATCAGCCAGGACCCGATATTATCGGTTGTGAAACGTTGCATCCTTTGTGGTGATTGGTCTGCCATACTCAAGCAAATGTGTGAGGAGACCAAACCTTACATCCGTCGCAAAGACGAACTATCCATTCAATCAGATTGTATACTGTGGGGTAATCGTGTTGTTATGCCCAAGAAAGGCAGAGAGAAATTTGTGCATGATCTACATAGCACGCATCCCGGTATTGTCATGATGAAAGCCATTGCCAAATCTCATACATGGTGGCCTGGAATTGACTCTGATCTGGAATCATGTGTGCATCAGTGCAACACTTGCATGCAGCTAAGTAAAGTACCAGCGGAATCGCCGCTGAGTCTGTGGTCGTGGCCATCCAAACCATGGTCCAGGATCCACATCAACTTTGCAGGCCCCTTCCTGGGAAAGATGTTCTTAGTTGTGGTGGATGCTTATTCCAAGTGGATAGAGTGTACAATCATGTCATCCAGTACATCCACAGCTACCATTGAGAGCCTTCATGTCATGTTTGCTACGCATGGTCTGCCTGACATCGTTGTAAGCAACAACAGATCTTGCTTCACCAGTATGGAGTTTCAAGAGTTCATGAAACTCAATGGTATCAAACATGTGAGGTCAGCACCATTCAAACCCACATCTAATGGTCAAGCAGAGCATGCTATCCAAACCATCAAGCAAAGTATGAAACGTGTAACTCAAGGTTCACTGCAAACTCACTTGTCACGCATATTGCTTAATTACAGCACAAGACCCCATACGCTTACCAGGGTCTCCCCTGCTGAACTATTGATGAAGAGGGGTCTCAAGACCAGGCTCTCTCTTGTCCACCCTGACTTGAATAATCGTGTACAGATGTCAAAGTCAGCAGTGGGATCATGATCGCACTGCTGTGTTACGCGACATTTCTGTTAACGATCCTGTGTATGTACTGAATTACGGTCAAGGTCCCAGATAGATCGCCGGTAATTTTACATCCAAGGAGGGTAACAGAGTGTTTATCGTCAAGCTCAAGAATGGACGGACAGGCAGGAAACATGTCGATCAGATAAAGCTGCGGCACACGGATGAACTGGAACAGTCTGAGGAAGACACGATCAGTGACCGACCAACCTACCCTCAGTCATCAGAGGACTCCGCTGTCATCAATGAATCTGGACTTTCAATCCCTGACATGGTCATTTTCACTCCCATCAGATCGGTTACACAGCCCCCAGTCATAACAGACTCAGAACACTCGCCCAGAACTGGAGTTAAACTGAGACGATCAACTCGGGAGCGGAAAACCCCGGAGCGTCTCAATTTGTAAAAAGACCGTTACTAATATCTTAAAGGGGGATATTGTCATGTATGTATGCTTGGGTTTACTAGCCACCAGGTGGCGCCACTATTGGTGGTCATTGGGTTGTGCGCACATGTGTGCAGCCCAGGTATAAAAGGCCAGCCATCATGTAATGTAGTCACTTTGGGCCCTAATAAAGTAGAGCCAGGTTTGTACCTGTGTTAGTTTACAGTATTCAGTCTATCGAGTTATTGCATACACAACAATCACAAGGTCAGAAGTGGGGATGTTCGCTGATGATTGCACAGTGTTCAGTTCCAGTCACAGCTCCGCAGATAATGAAGCAGTCCATGCTCACATGCAGCAAGACCTGGACGGCATTCAGGCTTGGGCTGATAAGTAGCAAGTAACATTCGTGCCACAAGTGCCAGGCAATGACTATCTCCAACAAGCGAGAGTCTAACCACCGCCCCTTGACATTCAATGACAATGCCATCGCCGAACCCCCCACCATCAACACCCTGGGGGTCACCATTGACCAGAAACTTAACTGGACCAGCCACATAAATACTGTGGCTACAAGAGCGGGTCAGAGGCTGGGTATTCTGCGGCGAGTGTCTCACCTCCTGACTCCCCAGAGCCTTTCCACCATCTACAAGGCACAAGTCAGGAGTGTGATGGAATACTCTCCACTTGCCTGGATGAGTGCAGCTCCAACACCATCCAGGACAAATAACCTGCTTGATCAGCACCCCATCCACCACCTTCAACATTCACTCCCTCCACCACCGGCGCACCGTGGCTGCAGTGTGCACCGTCTACAAGATGCACTGCAGCAACTCGCCAAGGCTTCTTCAACAGCATCTCCCAAACCCGCGACCTCTACTGCCTAGAAGGACAAGGGCAGCAGGTGCCTGGGAACATCACCACCTGCAAGTTCCCCTCCAAGTCACACACCATCCTAACTCGGAAATATATCGCCGTTCCTTCATCGTCACTGGGTCAAAATCCTGGAACTCCCTCCCTAACAGCACTGTGGGAGTACCTTCACCACACGGACTGCAGCGGTTCATGAAGGCGGCTCACCACCATCTTCTCAAGGGGCAATTAGAGATGGGCAATAAATGCCGGCCTTGCCAGCAACGCCCACATTCCAGAACAAATTTTTTTAAAGGTGCCATCAGGAATTGGAACACTTGCATAGTTTACACACAAACAGTCGGATTAAAGTGGAACAGCTGAGCATCAGATTCAACTGTTGGCCCTTGGTGAAGGATGCAAAGGACACAAGTCGTGGGGTGTGGGAGGCAGTGAACAGGCCCTCGGGATTAATGTCAGGATATCTTAATACTTCAAAGCTTGGCAGCACAAGGAAAAAAAGTGAGAATTTTTTTTTAAACTCAACGATAGGTTTCTATTTCACCCAGTATAAAACAATCGTTGAAAGCAGCTCCTTCTTACGTTTTCTCAAGTGTCCACTTTTCAACGGACCCCAATTTTGCTGTTGTCTATTTACAGCATTTACTTTGTTACAGAGTCACGCTCGCAGGCCTTCTCACTTCAGGTGAACTATGTATAAACAGTCGTGGCAGAAAAAACAAGAGGCCATTAAGTCAGGTTGCTACTTGTGGAGTGATGTTTCATGGCTTAAGAGCCTTCAATGCTTGTGGGAAAGTCATATTTGCACACAGGAAAAGTAACTGTATCTCGGTTATGCAATGGAATAGAGCTGAGTGCAGAATCTTACAGCGCAGGAGGCCGCCAATGGGCCCACCGTGCTTGTGTCGGCTCTGTGACAGAGCGATCCCATCAGTCGTTCTGCATCGACTCAGATACAGCTGATCTGTCATCCTTGGCTCAGTGGGTAGCTCACTCGCTGAGTCAGAAGGTTGTGGGTTCGAATTCCACTCCAGGGACTTGAGCACAAGAATCTAGGCTGACGCTCCAGTGCCTTTTTAAATATTTATCCAGTTCCCTTTTGAAAGTTACTACTCACAACAACGCACTGGTTTTAAAAACTTCTCTTCATCCCGTCTTCAGGCCGTGGCAGTGTCACGCTAGATCTCATTTTACGCTTTAGCCATTGTTCACCTGTTGGTTAATATAAATGAGGAGAACTTGAAGATCAGGGGATCGGAGGGTTGTAGGGCTGGAGGAAATCACAAAGATAGGGAGAGGCGAGACCACGGATGGATGTGACACTTGGTGTGCCAGAACCAATGGTCAGCGAGCAGAGGGATGATGAGTGACTTGGGGCGATAACATCCAAGTTTAACTAGATAAATAGAATATTGCATATGCAGCCACTGAATATATATTTTTGCACTATGAAGGAGATTCAATAATCCACTGATTTTGCATGATCTCATTCGCAAAGTGAACATAATATCGAACAGTTTTATAAACAGCATGCTCTTCATAGCTTTGTGGTAAGGCTTGTACAACATTAAATATTTTCCTTTTGGTAAACCCTTCGATACCTAATTAACCTCTAAACTTGTCTTCCACACGAAACCCAATCCCACCCGTTGAGTTTATCGGCCATCAACCCTGAAGTAGACCGAAATTTCCTTGAAGTTTTCCTGAAACACTGAACGGAGAATGTTTCAGGATACCAGGCAAACCAGGAAAACAGTGGGTCCCCTTCCACGGACATGTAACAGTGCACTTAATGATATCCAAACAATATTCCGACACTTGATTCTATTTTAGAACTCTTTCCTTTGAAAGAAGTTTGAGAAGTTTGTTTCCTTTGCGCATTTGCAGAAAACCCCATTGCGTTGAGTGTGACACTGGGATCCTAGAGTCAAACAGTAACTTACTTATCAGGGGGAACAATACTGGTAAAGAAATCCTCAACACAGACCCCCACACAAAGAGCACAGAGCCTCCGCCTGATCCAACTGTCAACATACAAATATTTACTGACTGGCGTTTGTTCGCTAGGGAGAATTTTCTAGAAACTTCCACCAGTCACCACTTTAACATTTCTTTGCATCAGGGCTGGGAGAGGAGGGGGGTGCAACGTGTGGCTGTCATTCGCTGCATGCCTTTTTCTAAAATCGCTGTTGCAAAGAGAAGCCTGGACATTTCCATTGCAACCCAACACAACGGAATATGGTTGGAAGGGCCATTTTACATTGACCCCAGTACAGAGTTGATGCAGGTAGCAGCAGACCTTTGACACGGAGAGGGTTAAAGGAGCAGGCGAATGAGTTACTCTGCAGCAGACAGCAGGTTCATGTCTGTCATCAATTCTGTATTTTCAGGGGAGTTTCAGAAGCTGACAGTTCAGGCCATCACCTGCTTGGAGCAGGAACTAATGTAATGAATATACCTTACATCAAAGGGCGCCTGGAGAATTAATATTCACCTGTCTGCTCTTGTCATTAGCTCCCAGAAGTGATAACATGACTCGTGATTGTCCCTCGGTTCTGACTTTGTCAGGGAAGAGGGTTTTAACCATGCTGAGGTAAAGGTTCGAGGAAAGGAAGACCAGAATACTGCTCCCAAACTGCAAAGAGAAAGTGAGAGGTAAAACACCTACCTCCCAGCTAATGCTCCCCAGCTTTGCTTTGAAGATGCTGATTCTTCAGTAATGTTCAGTGTCAGCAAAATACTACACAAAAGTCATACACCGAGTGTCTCGGCCTCCAAACTGCGGTTGATTAAACATGCAGCTGGAGGAAGCAATGCTTTGTCAGGCCAGTGTTGCCCAAGAATTAACATATAAGGCAATTCAAAAGTGATTGAAATAAACCTTAGATCTAATCCAAAAACGAAGGGAAAAGTTGCACCAGGCAAGTGTGAGCATATATCGCCAAGCCTTTATCTGACAGGCCTCACTGCAGTCCTGATAAACAATGTGGATTAACCCTTTGCCTGCTAGAAATTCTGACAGTTCACTTGAATGAACACGTCGGAATCTGTGTGCAGTTCAAACTTCTTTGGTGTTCTTTGATTACTGATTGTAACTGGAAAGAAGTGGCACTGAATGAAGAACATTTGTTAAACTTCATCCTAATTTCCTCAGTGGGAATATAATACTGAATGGCAGGAGATAGTTGGAGATAGGACTAACAGTACATTCATCATGAACCAACGAGTCCTTGCAATGATCACACAAAACTTGGAGTCAGTCATGTGGCTTGGTGATTTTATCCTTTGCTCAGCCTTTTTGCTCATCAAGGTCAGGGATGCTCAACATCGAAGAACTGAACACTTTCTCCATGTTGACTACCCAGTTTTAACTCTAAGAAAAGAAAGACTTGCATTTATATAGCACCTTTCATGACCTCAGGACGTCCAAAGCGCTTTACAGCCAATGAAGTACTTTTGGAGTGCAATCACTGTTGTAATTTAGGAACTGTGGCACAGCAAGCTCCCATAAACAGCAATGTGATAATGACCAGATAATCTGTTGTTTTTTAAATATAAAGTAATGTTGATTGATGGATACATGTTGGTCAGGACACTGGGGATAACTCCCCTGCTCTTCTTCGAATAGTGCTGTGGGATCTTTTACGTCCACCTGTGAGGGTAGATGGGCCTCAATTTAAAAACTCATCCAAAAGACGGCACCTCCAACAGTGCAGCACTCCCTCAGCTCCCTCACTAGATTCTTGTGCTCAAGTCCCTGGAGTGGAACTCGAACCCACAACCTTCTGACTCAGCGAGTGAGCTACCCACTGAGCCAAGGATGACAGATCAGCTGTATCAGAGTCGATGCAGAACGAAGTTATCTACTCAGTCCCAATAATGTGCCTTAACCCCAGCCTCTGAAAGATACCCTTTACAGCACAAAAAGGAGCACAAAGGTAAATGAGACCAACAAGAGCAGAAGGAGAGAAGTTAACCCAAGAAAGTCATTTTTCGTTACACACTGTGTTTGGTGCTGCGTTAATCCCCATTCCCGTTGCCAATTAACCTGGGATAAGACAGATCCTAAGCAGTGGAACAATCACTCCTGGTGGAGTCGTTTTCTCCCCACATTGTAAGATTTGCTGGTGGTAATCCATCATACTCAAAGATAACAACCCTTGTTGGAAAGAGAATCGATGTTGATGAATGTGCTGATGACTATGAGGACCAATACAAGATGCAAGCTCTCCTGCATGTTCCATCAACCCAAACAGCCCATCTCCCCTTTGTGTTTCTGGAGTTGCCATTTCTTCTTCAGGAGATGTATGCACTCGTACTCTGCTAGCTGACACCCCCATACAACATTGGTCACCAGCTCGTGCAATCAGCTGACAGTGATCTTACATACTTCCAGTTATGCTGGAGCATATCCTTGTATCTCTTTAGTTGCCTCTTGCCCTGTGCCAACTCAACATTACAGCACCCCCTTTTTGACAAAGAGCTACATGATTATGGTACTCGTTGTATTATTTAGCTCAGAAAAAAATGGATGTGGAGATGCAAATCAAGGACATTGTGTTCCAAGTCAGCGCTCAGTCAACTGAGCTATCAAACACAGTGTGTGAAGTGGAGATCCGATGAGATCAAACCCATTGGAAGACTTGAAAACAGACTGAAGGAAACAATGAGATTTGCTCCATTCCCTGATGCACACTCGATCACTCCATTCTCTTTCTCACCAACATCGCTCCAGCCAGGAGTAGCGAGCTTATCCCAATCTATTCATCGGACTCCATTCAGTAGCATTGGATGCTTGTACGTTGTAGTGAGAAATGAGGTGCTTCAGGAGTGACAGTGAGGCAGGGAATCAGATAGCAGAAGCAGACTCAAGATCGCCAATCAAAGCTCCCATTTCTCCTGACATCCAGTCAGCCCCAACATTAAGCATTTGTTTCGGCATGATCTACAGGCTCTTCCTCATTAGCAGAGATTACCCAGGGTGATGACATGTAACACACAGAACAGCACTATTAGGTCTCAGTAATATGGCAACAAAGGGCTGACTTGTACTTGTTTTCTCCTGCCCAATTAATACCTTTAATACTTGTAATTTACTCAGCATTAATCCGGAAAGTGATTTCACCCATTAATTTGGGCATATCTACAATTTAATTTCTGCAGCTACAAGAAATGACAACTCGCATTCCACAAGGCTCCCTTTATTTAAAGTTTTATAATGAGGTGCCCGTTCTATTTAGTATCTATAATGCAATATAAAATATCCTACACTGACATCAAGTGAGGCATTAAACCGAGGCCCCATCTGCCCTCTCAGATGGGCGTAAAAGATCCCACGGCACTATTCAAAGAAGAGCAGGGGAGTTTGCCTGGCCAATATTTATCCCTCAACCAACACCCAAAACAAATGATATGGTCGCTATCTCACTGCTGTTTGTGGGAGCTTGCTGTGCGCAGATTGGCTGCTGCATTTCCTACATTACAACAGTGACTACACTTCAAAAACTACTTTATTGGTTGTAAAACGCTTTGGGATGTCCTAAGGTCATGAATGACGTTGTAGAAATGTAAGTTCTCTCTCTTAACTCCGTCTATCAATGTGGGTAAATGGAATTAAGATACAGATCAGTCATGATCTCATTGAATGGTGGAACAGGCTGAGGGGGTGAATGGTCTCCTCCTGTTCCTATGTTCCTTTCTTTCTATAGCTCATTATTTACCAGGATCATAAAATTCAAACTTTATGATCTCTCAGTATAAGACACAAGCTTGGCATTACGCAACCACTATTTCCTGATTTACTCCAGTCTTCACCTTTCAACCGTGGCACCACTTTGTACATTAGGCTATGGCCCTTTCTCTAGGCGTCTGAATGGAAGAAATATGTGTGCAATATGTACATGAAAGAGGCAATGTTAAGGTCCAGTACAGTCTAAACACAAATAAGTAACAGTCAGGTGAAGAGACTGGGGTGTACTTTCATACTTACGAATAGGACACAAAGATATTATTTATGATTACCACTTTGCTCCAAGCAGCCAGTATGTGATTAGACGGATGCCCACATCCTTCTATTTGCACAAAGCACCGGCACCAGCATTACATCATGTAGCAAACTTGTTTCATTACAACTCACCCAAATCGGAAAAAAGAAGAGAAATGAAGGCGGGTAGTCTATCATTTCAAGTATAGATCAAACGGTCCCACATCACTGAATGTTTTTATATTCGGCAGGTGGAAGTTTCCAAAGTACTTTTTTAAATTCAAGTATTTCATAACTGTTTTCCAATTTGATTAGCCTATAGATGAGAGTCATCTCCAAAAACTTTCCTCAAATTGATCTTAGAACTTGAATAGCACCCTCACAATCACCATGCCAACCATCCCACGTATACACAACAATCAAAAAGATTGATTCTGTAATTTGGTGCTGACTGACAACTGACAAATGCCAACTTAGACTTTTTTCCCCCATTCATTCGTCGGATGGGAAGAATGAATTGGGAAGGCTGGAATTTATTGCACATCCCCAGTTGCCCTGAGAAGGTGATGGTCGGTCAGCTTCTCTAACCGCTGCATGGTGGTGGGCTGATACGATTGGCTGGCTCGCTTGGTCACTTCAGAAGACAGTTCAAAGTCAACCACATTGGTGTGGGACTGGAGTCACATATAGGCCCAGACCAGGTAAGGACGGCAGGTTTCCTTCCCCACAGGACATCAGTGAACCAGATGGATTTGATGTCAATCTGACAGTTTTGTGGTCACTTTTACTAAAACCAGCTTTTTATTTCCAGATTTAATTTTTATTATTTTAACCCGAATTCAAATTCGCAAACTGCCAGGGTATGATTTGAACTCAAGTTTTCTGGATTATTATCATCATCATCATAGGCAGTCCCTCGGAATCGAGGAAGACTTGCTTCCACTCTTTACATGAGTTCTTAGGTAGCTGAACAGCGCAATATGAGAGCCACAGACTCTGTCACAGGTCGGACAGATAGTCGTTGAGGGAAGGGGAGGGTGGGACTGGTTTGCCACTCGCTCTTTCCGCTGCCTGCGCTTGGTTTCTGCATGCTCTCGGCCATGAGACTCGAGGTGCTCAGCACCCTCCAGGATGCACTTCCTCCACTTAGGGCAGTCTCTGGCCAGGGACTCCCAGGTGTCAGTGGGGATGTTGCACTTTATCAGGGAGGTTTTGAGGGTGTCCTTGTAATGTTTCCTCTGCCCACCTTTGGCTTGTTTGCTGTGAAGGAGTTCCAAGTAGAGCGCTTGCTTTGGGAGTCTCGTGTCTGGCATGCGAATGATGTGGCCTGCCCAGCGGAGCTGATCGAGTGTGGTCAGTGCTTCAATGCTGGGGATGTTGGCCTGGCCGAGGATGTTGATGTTGGTGCGTCTGCCCTCCCAGGGGATTTGTCGGATCTTGCGGAGACATCGTTGGTAGTATTTCTCCAGTGACTTGAGGTGTCTACTGTACATTGTCCATGTCTTTGAGCCATACAGGAGGGCAGCTATTACTACAGCCCTGTAGGCCATGAGCTTGGTGGTAGTTTTGAGGGCCTGGTCTTCGAACACTTTTTCCTCAGGCGGCCGAAGGCTGCACCGGCGCACTGGAGTCGATGTTGAATCTCGTTGTCAATGCCTGCTCTTGTTGATAAGAGGCTCCCGAGGTATGGGAAGTGGTCCACGTTGTCGAGGGCCGTGCCGTGGATCTTGATGACTGGGGGGCGAGGCCAGGGTGGTGGAGAACCTTTGTCTTTAGCGTAAGGCCCATGCTTTCGTACGCCTCAGGGATCCGTAACATAACCACCACACTGCTGCTTGGTTTCTCAGTTGAGGAACAATTTCCTTTACACGTCTGCCTTTTCATCATCCAATTTATTTTTAAATGAAGATTTTCCTATAACATATCGAGCAAAGAAAAGTAACACGACAGCACAATTTCTTTGTTTGAAATTGGTTTCCCCCGAGACTGATTGAGAAAGTCAACTGCTCCATGGGGAACTGAACAGCAGGGCTTTGAGCTGCCCAGGAAGATCTCAAATTCAACACTGGGGGAATAGGATTGTGCCAGAGTTCCCATTCCCCATTGTCTCCAGTGATTGTGTACAGGTTTGGTCTCCTTACCTAAGGAAGGATATACTTGCCACAGAGAGAGTGCAATGAAAGTTCACCAGACTGATTCCCGGGATTGGGGGATTGTCCTGTGAGGAGAGATTGAGTAGACTGGGCCGATATTCTCTAGAATTTAGAAAAATGAGATGTGATCTCATTGAAACATACAAAATTCTTACAGGGCTTGACAGGTTAGATGCAGGGAGGATGTTTCCCCCTGGCTGGGGAGTCTAGAACCAGGAATCAGAGTTTCAGAATAAGGGGTCGGCCATTTGAGTTGAGGAGAAACCTCTTCACTCAGAGGGTGGTGAATCTTTGGAATTCTCTGCCCCAGAGGGCTGTGGAGGCTCAGTCTTTGAGTATATTCAAGACAGAGATCGATAGATTTTTGGATATTAAGGGAATCAAGGGATATGGGAATAGTCGGAATGTGGCGTTGAGGTAGATCAGCCATGATCTTATTGAATGGCGGAGCAGGCTCGAGAGGCCAAATGGCCGACTCCTGCTCCTAATTCTTATATTTTAATGTTCTTATGATTCCCAGTGGAAAGTGGGGTGTGTGACTCAGGGACTGAGGCTGAACTATAATTGCATTCTATACCTCTCCCGCCATGCCAACTTACTGGCTAGGCTCACGAGCGAGTGAGGCACCGCAGGGAGAACAGGACCCACCAACATGGGTCGCTATTATCTGGGGATTGGAGGGGTGGGGTGGGGGAAGAGGGGAGAAAACTATAGCCATCTAGTAGGGTTGTGGTGGGGGGTGGGGGGGGGGGGGGGGCGGGAATATTGTTTTTTGTGTTAGCTTTAAAAGTTACAGAATGCTTTTGCCACCACCTAAATCAACCTGACAAAGTTTAAGAAGGATCAGGGTTTGCTCGATGTACAAAATAGGGCCCGCAGAGTTAGAGCAGCTGCATCTAGTGAACCTCTTCTCAGAGGGAAAAAAATGAGAGCAGATTTATCGAAAGGAATGCATGCAGAATGTGCCTTGAATGTGAATGAATGTGACCGCGAAGTGGTTCAGCCATGAAAACACAAATAGAACAGAACATGCATCAACTTTATCTACTGCACAGCAATTCAGCTCTCACCTGTACAAGCAGCAAGTGTGGCCTTACAGCGCTCCTCCAATTCTGGCCCCTTGAACATCCCCTGATTTCCTTCGCCCCACCATCGGTGGCCGTGCCTTCCGCTGCCTGGGCCCCAAGCTCTGGAACTCCCTCCCTAAACCTCTCCACCTCTCTACCTCTCTCTCCTCCTTTAAGACGCTCCTTAAAACCTACCTCTGTGACCCTCACCTGTCTGAATATCTCCCGATGTGGCTCAGTGTCAAATTTGGTTTTGATAACGTTCCTGGGACCTTGGGACTTGCAGGCGCTATATAAATGTAAGTTGTTGCCGATATACATCACTGTAAAGTTCGATCATTTCTCTCTATTAATGTTCCAAATGGTTGGATTTTAAACATCAAAATGAACATGAAAATATATTTTTTTTAATTTTGGGGGGGTGGGGGGCGATTTCCCAGCAAGTGTGATCCATTGTCTTAACAACATACAAAGCAGAATGTTACAGTTAAAATGCATCCAGATGCTAAGGGGTGAAGTAGAGTAAACTGATCTCATACTAGGGCTTCACCAACTCAAATTTCATCAGCTGCTCCAGTGGAACAAAGAACGACTAAATTTCAGGAATCCATCATGTTTGGATTAATCCCCAATCCTTGAGGAACAAAAAAAAAATGATCATTTGAATATAGGCAGAAAAATTAGAAAGAATTCCTTGCACATTTCAAGGACGGGGGTGGAAGGCGGGGGAGCGGGTCATGGAGAGAATCTGATACACAGCTACACAGTCACTATTGCCCCCCGATCTCAACAACCTGACTACCCCGACCCCCAGGATTGCCCATTCTGCCCCCCGATCGCCTGCCTGAAGCTTTGAAACAAATCTCAGACCACAAGCAGCAATGGCATTGCCCCCACACCTGTGTTTCCCGGTGGTATTCGGATTCGAGCTCATGTGATAAGATAGCATCACTCAACTTGTACAAACCCTACCAGTCAAATCGCAACTTGTATGCAAATTGATTACAAATTCCTGGCACTAAAAATAACATCTCTATATCTGTCAAGAATCATTCTTAAGACAACTTGCAATCGAGTTTTATGTTCTTCGTTGTGAGTCACTCAGACCGCAGTCCGCGGTGTGTTTGCGATTGGCTGTTTGTGAAGTGCTTGTAGCAATGTTCCTCTCTCAGGCATGCTGCCTCAATCACTGCCACGTTCCTCCAAAGGATTTAGTGGATAATGGCGCGACTAAGCTACCATCAGACTAGAAGGACCAGGCTTCCATTCCTAGTCTGGGTTGTGTTATTTGATATCAAGCTGGCTAGTGTTTGGCGTGCTACAATTGCGCTACGGAAGGGAAGGGGGGAAGCAGTGTGGGGGGACGAAAAGCAGCCAGGATTATGACCAATTGTCCTCGATCTTTACTGTGGGGGGGGGCGGATGCAAGGGCAGCGATGTTCGGGACGGGCGAGGGTTGCAGAGAGGGAGGGAGGGAGGGAACACCCCTCAGGCCACACGAGAATCTCAGTGCAAGACCCTGGCTCCACTTTAACTCTCGTGCCTCATTTAACTCATTCAGGACAGTCTGCCCTCCGGAGGCAGAGCCACCAGACGTCAGGGTCAGGCAGACAGGAGCAGGGAAATCGAGCCGGGAGCCACAGGATGATGGGGAAGCCAAGGGAACAGTCCTCGGCATAACCTCAGCACTGGGGCTGTGATTCCTATAGAGTAACCCCCACCTGCCTCCATCATGCTAGGAAATGCTAGCGAATGGACCTCGGGCGAAAGCAGGTTCGGGCTCAGCTACGCTGCACTAGTGGAATAGCCTGCCATCCAGGCTCACACGCGCGGAACAGGTCAACAGGGCCAGGCACCTGCGGAACTAGCTTCCAACAAGAATGTTAAGTATAGCCCAGAAAACGGGCGCAGGGATCACCGAGCGTGATTAACCCATGCCCATTGTTTGAAATCCAGGCAGCATGCCATCTTCGTGCTATCTGCTCATTAGCATGGTATTCTGCATGCAGCCAGCACTGACCATGCAAGTCATTGGCTGCACGCATCAGCAGGACACTCCAAATCGTAACTTCCCTGCACTTCTTAAAGCTAGCCTGCACTGCTTAAACCTAGCACCTCTTAAAGGGGAGGTGCATTGTGGCTGGAGCAGGTGCAGGGAGTCATGCAAGAAATGATTCTGACCTGGGAAATGTGAAGAATGACACAGCAAGGGAAAGAGCAGGCACCCAGGTTTTCTGATGCTGCACTGGAGGACTTAGTGGAGGAGGTGGAAAGGAGGAGACATCCTGTATCCACAGAGGGCAAGGAGGCCCTCCAGAGACACAGTCACAAGGCAGTGGGAACAGATAGCCATAGAGGTCAATGCCAGGAGTCTAGCTACGAGGACCTGAATGCAGTGTCGCAAGAAGTTTAATGACCTCACACGAGTGATCAAGGTCAGTGAATGCAGCTTCAAATGTCATATCCTACCAACTGCACCACTAGCCGCAGCCACTGCTCAAATCACCACATCCCCATCATTCCCCTATCAGCAATCTCGATCAATCAGGACTCATACCTAACGTGCATATGCTTCACCTCAACCTCACACACTTAGCACTGTTGCAAACCTCGCCCCCACTTCTCACAGTTTCCACATACTGCCAGCTATTCAACCATGACAGCCACATTACCCAAACATATTGCACGACACTTACTGACACACTTCTCTCTTGCAGGAGAAGGTGGCGCACAATTAAAGGCAGCAGGAACTAACCGCAGGGGCTCTAGCTCCTACGGCAGAGCTGGAACCATTGAAGATGATGGTATCTTCATAACAAATCCTACTTCTCATATCGCACTTCCTCCCCATCCCACAATCTCTTATTACTTACAAGCTGCAGATGGTGTAAGCATGCATTCCCCTCATCAAACCTTACCCTTGTGCCTTTTTCCTTTCAGATACATACGACGTGTAACCTGGCCAGGCAGTGGAGGAAGACCAAGAGGAGAGTGATAATGATGATACAGCGTCATTTGATTTCACACTCGCAGCCACCAGCTCAGATACTGACACTGCGTATAACTTAGAGGATAGATTAGAGATGGGATCTACATGTGATGAGACACCGGGCACAAGTGTGCAGCAGACAGGGCAGGGGGCAAGGATAGCACAGATGCCAGCTCGTCGAAGGGCAAGGTCACACACGAGTTCTGCTGCACAAGATGAGGATGTCGTTGGGGCAGCCTACAGAAGGTGGTTGATGGGCATGCACAATGAAATGCTTGGGAAGCCTGCCAGAAAGCCAGGGTTCAATGTCAAGGAGCATTGAGGAGTCCGGCACAGGGATTTGCACTTGGAGCCCACCCTTTCCACAATGGCCAACTCCATAAGCACACTTATGGACCCACCCATGATGCAGCGTCTGATGGGCGATGTCTCAGCCTCCATTGCAGCACAAGCAGCGTCCACCCAATGTCGGAGTGCTGCCATGGAAGCTCAGACTGCTGCCATCATGGCTCTGGATACGAGTGTGCAGGAGCTGCTCCCAGATCATCACAGCACTCCTGCAATCTGTTCTCCAACAGATCACGGTGTACTGGGCTGTAGTGATACTCGCCCACCTGTATGGCTCAGAAACACCTCAAATCACTGGAGAAATACCACTAACGATGTCTCCGCAAGATCCTGCAAATCCCCTGAGAGGACAGATGCACCAACGTTAGTGTTCTCGATCAGGCCAACAACCCCAGCATTGAAGCACTGACCACAATGTGTGGCCTGCTCCGCTGGGCAGGCCACACATTGTTCGCATGCCTGACACAAGTGCTAGACTCGGAGCTCCTTCATGGCAAGCGAGCCCCAGGTGGTCAGAGGAAACATTTCAAGCACACCGTCAAAGCCTCCTTGATAAAGTGCAACATCCCCACAGACACCTGGGAGTCCCTGGCCAAAGACCGCCTTAAGTGGAGGAAGTGCATCCGGGAGGGCGCTGAGCATCTCAAGTCTCATCGCCGAGAGCATGCAGAGAACAAGCGCAGGCAGCGGAATGAACGTGCGGAAAACCAGTCCCAGCCACCCTTCCCTCAACGACTGTCTGTCCCATCTGTGACAGGGACTGTAATTCCCGTATTCGACTGTACAGTCACCTGAGAACTCACTTTTAGAGTGGAAGCAAGTCTTCCTCAATTTCGAGGGACTGCCTATGATGATGATGATGCAACCTGATCTGCGACAGATCTGCTCCCTAAAGACCCTCTGCAGATATAACCTCCTGCTGAGAGCTCTTCTCCCCCTCCCGTCAACCCCTCCCCTCCCGCTTGTTCCTCACTCTTCTAGCGTGGTTTGCGTGGCCTCTCTTCAATCTTTCAGTCGTGCTCAAATCCAACAGGATGTCCTCCTGGGCCATCCATGTCTGGGAGCAACTAGTTTGTGCAAAAGCCTTGAAGTCAGCAAAAGGTCCAGCAGCACCTACCACACAACTCCCTGTGCACTTTTGCAACTTGAAACAACTATGGAAACCAAGCACTTGTGGAGCTGTATCGACAGCCAGAAGAAATCAACCAGCAGCTCACCTGTAGGCAGTTATGATCCCTTTAAGTAGCGCTGGTTGGTACTTCCTGCTGCATAACACGTGTTCAGCTGTGTGAGATTAAGAAAGGGCATCAGCTGGAGCATGGAGCCCCTTAGTGACAGTTCTGGTGTCAATTCAGCGTAGCACGATTGCGCTGCGACTTCACCATTATGGCATCCAGCGTGATTCACGACAGAAGTGGATGTGCACAAAGAGGGCGCCATTTTGGTCCCCGAACAGCACGCATAGCGCCCAAAGAATGGGCGATGGCATGCCCAATTATGCTCCCCAGTGGGAAAAATGGGCCCTTTTTATAGCCCAGTTAGTGCCTCCCGTGGGAGGGGGGAAATTGCCCGGGAGTTTGCTGAGGTACCCCCACGGCAGCACCACATCCCGGGCTGCCACGGAACTGGTGATGACGTCCTCGCCGTGCACAGCGACCCCTCACCGCCCCACGGGGGAAATTGCCCCGCGGGGGAAACTGGCAGACATCCGCTCTCGGGTCGCTCCTTAAAGGGGAGGGCACCAGCACCCCAAGCCGCCATCAATTTTTGTCGCCCCACTCTCGGAGGCCCTAGCGTGGTCCAGGCCGCCACCGTGGGTGCTGGGCTGCTGGTCCAGTCGCTCGCTGCCCTGGGGGCGTAGTGGAGGCCCATCAGGGATGTACAGAATGTGCAGCGGCCCTCCCCTTTAATCGAAGGGAAGGGGTGTTGAAGCATGTCAGCACTATATGGAGCAGCCATGTAGTGCTTCCCTCTGTGTCCCAGTAGTGCCCCGGTTACCACCCCCTAAGGAGGTGGAGCGTGGGAGATTGCATTCCTCTTCCTTTCAGGGGCAGTAAGGGCAATTCCACAGTGGGGGCGGGGCTTCCACGCCGGGAGCAGAAAGTCCCGCCCCCAGAAAGTTACTGCCTCCAATCGGGGTGCAAGCCAATTTCGCCTCCCTCGTGTCTTCAGCAGAAGAGGGACGGGAATGCATTTTGCAATAATATGTCACTGAGATTTGCGTCAATTGTTATATGAATTTACAAAAGAAAAGGCACTTGGATGCAGTGCCACATCACATGGCCATTTACCCCCTTACCCAGCATTCCTCACTGTTTCTGCCTTCCCCTTAATACTGGCCTCCATCTTGGTATGTCCATTTTAAAATCCTCATCCTTGTTTTCAAATCCCTCCATGGCCTTGCCCCTCTCTATCTCTATAATTTCCTCCAGCTCTACAAACCTCCGAGATCTCATCGCTCCTCCAATTCTGGCCTTTTGTACATCCCTGATTATAATCGCTCCACCTTCAGCTGCCGAGGCCCCACACTCTGGAACTCCCTCCCTAAACTTCTCCGCCTGTCTATCTCTTTCCTCCTTTAAAATGCTCTTTAAAACCTACCTCTTTGACCTGTCCTGATATCTCCTTATGTGGCTCGGTGTTAAATTGTGTTTGATAACGCTCCTGTGAAGCGACTTGGGATGTTTTTTCTGTGTTTAAGGCGCTAATAAAAATATAAGTTGTTGTTGCCCATTGAATCCACCAGTATTTTTTGCTGCATAGACGTGATTGCTATGAACTATTACAAAATGTTCTGTTCAAAGAAACTATTTCAGATTGCATTGTATTTATACTTCAACACAAGAGTGCCTGACAACGCTGTTTATTTCATTACCATGTCTTCACACTTTGAAATGACCAAAGCAAATGTCCAAGGGCTCCATCCTGGTGACTGTAGAACATTGTCCTTCAACACGGATTTACTAAAGTCAGAGTACCTGCCGTCTCCCAGCGGTCCTGCATCAGTTATCCTCAAACAAAAAGACCAGCACAGAAATAGTCGTACCATCCGCCTTCAATACTAACAACTGACAGCTGCTATAGAACTACATTGTGACATCAATCAACTGTTTTGTAACGACACACTGGTGTAAAAACCTCAACCGAATTAAAGAGCACCAGCATGTTAAACCAAGAAGGGATCTATTTAGCACTAAAGACCACATAGGCTGTGGGAACGGTAAAACCAAGGTTAATGCAGTATAATGTCATCTGTGGCCTTTAAAGGCAAATGCGCTTCCCTCGCCATTGCCTCTCAGTCAGTGCGTCTCTCCCCAGTCCCCCCGCAAAACACAAATAATTTTATTTCCCTACATTCTTTTGCAGACCCTCAGGACTGACTGCACAGTGTCTGGTCACTTCTCTGCAAGTTTATTTTAGGAAGTGAAGCAGATTTTTCCTTGTTAACAAGCAAGGGCGGAGCTTTAAGTGCAAATGCATCAATAGCCAGCGACCTCAATAAGCTTGGCCCAGATACATCATTCCTTCTGGGCTCCCTGTTCTCCCGGGGGCTCGCCGCCGAGATCATCGCATCTGTGTCTGTCATCAGAGTTGTGAATGTTTCTGCATTTGCTGCTTGCCAGTGGTGTAACTAACTGTATGCCAATCAAAGAGGTTTATGCAAGGGAAGCACAGGCTTCCCCCTGGGTAACTTTTGGAAGCTAGCACAGGGAGTCCCCGGACAATATGTCAATCCTTGTATGGCCTCTTCACACAGCAACATCTACTGATTATAGATAGAGAAATCGTTTCATTATTTTGATAAAAAGATTTAAAAAAATATGTTCATATATTTGCTATATAGAAATATTTTAATATTTTTGCTATAGATATAGATTATTTTAATAATTTTTGCTTTGGATAGGAAATATTTTAAGTAAACTGCAAAATAAAAAAAGTCTTTTGAAAACAATGGGTAGCTAACTTGTCCAAGGCTTTTACTTGTGGATCTGTTTACCCTTCCATGCATTGGCAGGTGGTACAGAAATACAATCCTCGGGATCCTTTCCCGGTACTCCCCCAGACCGAGTCACTCATGGAAATGACATCACTCATTGACAGTGGATTCACTGACCTTAGGCCTGTTACAGAGAAAGCAACAAGTACATCTTCTTCTTTCGTACGGTAAGCAAAGCAAATCAAATGTCAATATCCAGAGCCAAAGCTTCCGGTGTAACAGCGTGGATATCTTGTAGGCTGCCTGCGAATTCCCTCTGAGGGCAGTGCTCATTGATGTGTTCCAGGGTCTGATTGGGAGCTCCACAGTCACATGATAAGGATGCTTTAATCTTCAACCTATGGAGAAGGTGGCAGCATCCACCGTGACCAGTTCTGAGACAGTTGATGGTTGTCCACTGTTTGTGAGGAAGGTTTGATCCTTCAGGTTGTACCGTGGGGTCCTCCATAATGAATCCATTCCATATGTCGCAGTTCTTCCAAGCATTTTGCCATCAGTCATCAAGGCTATGGGGAGATCGCTGAAGGGCCTCCGTGACAGTCCAAAATGGCCTTATTGATTTGAGACAGATTGGTGGTAGGTTGTTCGTGTCGGCCTGGATCGGCATGTCTCTGCTGGTGTAGGGGTTGTATTCTCTGGAGACTGTATATTTGCGGCGTAGGTGTAGTGGTGCGATGTTTGCAAGCACAAGCAGCCACGGTGATGGTTTCGATAAAAGTACTGGTGATAATTCTCAAAGTAGAATTCAGCTGGATATCCAACGGATTTGACATGCGGACTTGATAGCCATGCCGGCGAGCAGTTATCATCATCATAGGCAGTTCCTCGAAATCGAGGAAGACTTGCTTCCACTCTAAAAGTGAGTTCTCAGGTGAGTGTACAGTCCAATACGGGAATTGCAGTCTCTGTCACAGGTGGGACAGGCAATGGTTGAAGGAAAGAGTGGGTGGGACTGGTTTGCCGCACGCTCTTTTTGCTGCCTGCGCTCGGTTTCTGCATGCTCTCGGTGACGAGACTCGAGGTGCTCAGCGCCCTCCCGGGTGCACTTCCTCCACTTAGGGCGGTCTTGGGCCAGGGACTCCCAGGTGTCAGTGGGGATGTTGCATTTTATCAGGGAAGCTTTGAGGGTGTCTTTGTAACATTTCCTCTGCCCATCTGGGGATCGCTTGCCGTGTAGGAGTTCCGAGTAGAGCGCTTGCTTTGGGAGTTTTGTGTCGGGCATGCGGACAATGTGGCCCGCCCAACGGAGCTGGTCGAGTGTGGTCAGTGCTTCAATGCTGGGGATGTTGGGCTGGTCGAGAACAGTGACGTTGGTGTGTCTGTCCTCCCAGGGGATTTGCAGGGCTGTAGAGTACACCAGGACGAGTGCTGCCGTATGGTTTGAGTGTCTGCTCCCCATGTGGATCAAGTTGACCCTGCTCTTAGTACATCAACACGAGCTTCTCCCAATCTCTCAACTTGTTGAAAACCACAATGTTTATTATCAACAGAACATGGAGTCCTGGAATCTATTGCAGGGCAGAGGGATAAATATTGTCCAGGACACTGGGGAGAGCTCCCTTGCTCTTCTTCCAATACTGTCGTGCCAAGGGGTCTTTCCCATCCACATGAGAGGGCAGATGGGGCCTCAGTTAACATCACATAAAAATAGAAAGACTTGCATTTATATAGTGACTTTCATGACCTTAGGACATTCCAAAGTGCTTTACAGCCACTTGTTGAAATGTAGGAAACGCGGCAGCTAATTTGCACACAGCAAGCTCCCACCAACAGCAATGTGATAATGACCAGATAATCTGTTTTTTTTAAAGAGATGTTGTTTCAGACACCTCGAGTCGCTGGAGAAATACCACCAACGATGTCTCCGCAAGATCCTACAAATCCCCTGGGAGGACAGACGCACCAACATCAGCGTCCTCATCCAGGCCAACATCCCCAGCACTGAAGCACTGACCACACTTGATCAGCTCCGCTGGGCAGGTCACATTGTCCGCATGCCAAACACGAGACTCCAAAAGCAAGCGCTCGACTTGGAACTCATCCACGGCAAACGAGCCAAAGGTGGGCAGCCGGAAAGTTACAAGGACACCCTCAAAGCCTCCCTGATAAAGTGCAACATCCCCACTGACACCTGGGAGTCCCTGGCCCAAGACCGCCCTAAGTGGAGGAAGTGCATTCAGGAGGGCGCTGAGCTCCTCGAGTCTCAACGCCGAGAGCATGCAGAAATCAAGTGCAGGCAGCGGAAGGAGCGTGCGGCAAACCAGTCCCACCCACCCTTTCCTTCAACGACTATCTGTCCCACCTGTGACAGAGTCTGTGGCTCTCGTATTGGACTATTCAGCCACCAAAGAACTCACTTCAGGAGTGGAAGCAAGTCTTCCTCGATTCCGAGGGACTGCCTATGATGAAGATGTTTGAGGGATAAGTATTGGCCAGGATACTGAGGAGAACTCCCCCTGCTCTTCTTTGAAATATTGCCGTGGTATCTATTACGTTCACCTGAGAGGGCAGACGGGACCTCAGTTTAACGTCTCATCCAAAAGATGGCACCACCAGGAGTGTCAGCCTACATTTTGTGCTCAATCTGTGGAGTGGGATTTGAAGCCACAACCTTGTGACTCAGGCAAGAGAGACTGCTACCCAATGACACACAGTGGAAAGATGGCAGCTCCGACAGGGTGGCACTCCCTCGGGCACGTTGGGGATGTCCTGGGGACATGAAAGGTGCTCTATCAACGTGTTTTCTTTCTTTCTTAATGTAGAGAATAAGGACAAACGAGAGATTATTCTTCAAGCATAAAGCTACAGTGAACACGGTGGGCCAAACCAAATACAAAAACACGGTAAAGGAAGTTCAGAAACCGGTCAGGAGTTAAAATAGAAACTGAGGTTTGGAGAGCAAGGAATATTAAAAGAAAGAAATACAACAACTTGCTTTGATAAAGTTTCTTCAACGCAGTGAGTCACAGTAATCAAAAATCGGGCACTGAGCCACAGGAGGAAATATTAGCAGGGGGAGAGAGGGAAGGAGGGGAGAGAGGGAAGGAGGGGAGAGAGGGAAGGAGGGGGGGAGAGAGGGAGGGATGGGAAGAGAGGGAGGGATGGGAAGAGAGGGAGGGGAAAGAGCGGAGAGGGAGGGGGGAGAGAGGGAGCGGAAGGGGAGAGAGAGGGAGGGAGAGAGAGAGGGAGGGAGGGAGAGAGAGAGGGAGGGAGAGAGAAAGGGAGGGAGGGGAGGGGGAGGGGGAGAGAGGAAGGGGCAGGAGAGATAGGAAGTGAAGGGAGAAGGGGTGAGGGGATGGGAGGGGAGGAGAGAGGGAGGAAGGACAGAAGGAAAGGGTGATAGAGTGAGGGAGGATACAGAGGGAGGGGAAAGGGGAGAGAAGGAGGAAGGTGGAAACAGAGGGGGTGAGAGAGTGAGTGAGAGGGAGGGAGACGGGTTGGGGAGAGGGGGAGAGAAGGAGGGAGGAGGAGAGAGGGAGGTGGAGGGAGGGGAGAGGGAGGGGGAGAGAGGGAGGGAGGGGAGAGGGGGAAGGTAAGAGAGGGAGGGATGGAAAGAGAGAGAAGGGAGAGAGGGAGAGAGGGGAGGGAGAGGCGGAGAGAGAGGGAGGGTAGGGGAGAGAGAGGGAGGGTAGGAGAGAGAGAGGGAGGGAGAGGAGAGGGAGGGGGAGAGAGGGATGGAGGGGAGAGGTTGGGGAGAGAGGAGAGAGAGGGAGGGGGAGAGAGGAAGGGAGGGGAGAGAGGAAGGAGAGCGTGAGGGGAGTGTGAGGGGAGAGGGAGGGGTGTGTGAGGGGAGAGGGAGGGGAGTGGGAGGGGAGAGGGGGGGAAGGAAAGATGGGGGAAGGGAGAGAAGGAGGGGGAGAGAAGGAGGGGGAGAGAAGGAGGGGGAGAGAAGGAGGGGGAGAGAGGGAAGGGGAGAGAAGGAGGGATGGGAAGGGAAGGAGGGCAGCGAGGGAAGGAGGGGAGAGGGAGAGAGAAGAGAGGGAAGGGAGGGTGAGGGAGGGAGAGGAGGGAGGGGAGAGGGAGGAAGGGGGAGAGAGGAGGGAGGGAGACAGTGAGAGGAGAGAGAGAGGTAAGGGAGGGGGAGGGGTGGGAGCGAGAGGGAGGGCAGAGGGAGGGGGAGGGAGGGAAGAGAGGGAGGGAGGGAGAGGGGAAAGAGAGGGAGTGGGAGAGAGGGAGGGTGGGGAGAGGGAGGGTGGGGAGAAAGGGAAGGGAGAAAGGGAGGGCGAGAGAGGGAGGCAGGGGAGAGGGAAAGGCAGGGGAGAGAGGGAGGGGGAGAGTGGGAGGGAGGGGGAGTGGGACGGGAGAGGGAGGGCAAGAGAGGGAGGTAGGGGAGAGGGAAAGGCAGGGGAGAGAGAGAGGGAGGGAGGGGGAGTGGGACGGGGGTAGGGGAGAGGGAGGCGAGAGTAGCGGGGAGAGGGAGGGAGAGAGGGTGAGCGAGGAGAGAGGGAGTGGGAGAGGAGAGAGGGAGGGAGGTATTATGTCTGTAATGTACTTATGAATGACTCCACGAGGCAATGTGTTGCACTCAAACTGTATCGACCTTGGTCCTTTATTCATAACTCCAGAGTGAGGCAGCTGCATGGTGGCTCCCCTTTTATACAGACCCTGCTACCAGAGCAAGAAACCCCGGTCTCCACCAGTTGCACCCTCTAGTGGTGCCAGCATGTATATACACAGTGTAAACCTTATTGATATTACATCAGGTAACAAGTCTCCATCTTATGCAACTATACAGTGATTACACAAAGAGTATATCTATAGTCTGCATATATAATATCACTCTCCCCCAAGTCCTTTGTGCCAATTACCTTTGCACTATGTGCTCTGGCTTAGCTCTCCCACGACTTCAGTGCCAATAGTCCTTGCACCTTGGCTGTGCTTTGGCTTGGCTCTCTCTCCCTGTTAAACCCCAAGTCCTTTTGCCACAACGTTGGGTAGTGGTTACCAGTTTGGATTGTTCTATGATGCAGTGGAGGTTCCAGTGGGTTCTGGGTGTGATCCATGTGTGTGTCCATGGCTACATACATCCATTCGCACCCCGCCCCCTTCCCTCACGCCACGACAGCAAGATCGTGCAGCTGACCCGTTACATTAACATACAGGATCAGACACAGTGCAGGTGCAAAGAAAGGAAGAAAAAACACAGTTTGTACCGTGACACCTTGGTTCAGTGACTTACATTCGTTATGTTTTATGGTTGGCGCCAGGATTGGGTAGATTGTATTCATGGCTCAGTCATGGTCAGTACTGAGGTAGCAGTACAGGTATGCGAGGACGCAGGTTCCAGAGCAACCGGACGGGGTCCTAGCCATCTGATAGCGGCACTGCGCCCCCTGCTAGTGGGGTGGGCTTGGTTCGCTCACCTAGTCAGGACTCAGGGCCTTTGCTGTTGCCTAGTGGTGGGCAAAGCCACAGATGTGTGTGGCCTCCCTGTCCTCCTTTGAGAGCTGCAGAATCTTCTGCCTGCTCTCTAACGGTGTTGGGAACCTGGCTGTTCCAGGTCACATTTGGGGAACTCGTTGGTCTGACCTTTCGCTCCCGGGCATGGCCGAGGTAGCGACTGGGTCTGGGGGCTGCACCGTCTCCACCCTGGTGGTGGGCAACGGCGGCCGACTGCGCGTATTGGTGCCATTTTTGCTTCCAGGTCCATGGCGAATAGTGCCATCGGGTGCCTGCAGCGTGTGATAGACCTGGGGCAGGGTATCAGGATCAGTGCCTTCACCCTCACGAATTTGTTCGCTTGCTACTTTTGGGGACACTCTATTCCCAATATCTCGCAACAACGTTTTGTTCTTTACATTAGGAATAGTACCGACATCTCGTAACAACAGAGAGGGATGGATGGATGGGGAGGGAGGGAGGAACAAGAGAGAGGGAGGGGATCAGGAGACGGAGAGGGAGGGGGGAGAGAGAGAGGGGGAGTGAGGGAATTGGGAGAGGGAGGGGAGAGAGGAGGAAGGGGAGGGATGGGGAGAGGGGGAGGGGATAGAGGGCAAAAGGGGAGCGGGAGACTAAGAGGGCGAGAGGCGGAGAGAGAAAAGAAGGGGAGAGGGAGGGGAGAGAGTGGAAGTTGAGAGAGGGAGGGAGGAGAGAGAGGGAGAGTGAGAGAGGCAACGAGGGGAGAGGTAGGGGAGAGAGGGAGGGTGGGAGAGGCATGGAGGGGAGAGGGAGGGTAGAGAGAGGGAGGGGGAGATAGGTGGGGAGGGGAGTGGGGGGGGGAGAGAGGGAGGCAGCGGAGAGAAAAGAGGTGAGGTCGAGGGAGGGTGAGAGAGGAAGGGGGATAGAGGGAACGAGGGGAGAGGGAGGGGAGAAAGGGAGCGGGAGAGAAGAAGGGAGGAGAGCGGGGGAGAGAGGGAAGGGGAGAGAGGAAGGAACGGGAGAGAAGGAGGAATGGGGCAAGAGGGAGGGGAGAGAGGGATGGAGGGGAGGGGAAGAGGGAGGGGAGAGGGAGGGGGAGGTGAGAGAGGGAGGGAGGGGAAAGAGGTCGGGGAGGGGAGAGAGGGAGGGGGAGAGAGGGATGGGGAGAGAGAAAGGGGGAGAGAGGGAGGGAGGGGTCAGAGGGAGGGGGAGTGGGACAGAGAGGGCGGGAGGGAGAGGGAGTGAGGGAGAGAGGGAGGAGAGTGCGATGGGGAGGGGAGAGGGAGAAGAGAGTGAGAGGGAGGAGGGTGGGGGGGGGAAAGGGAGAGAGGGAGGCATGGGGAGAGGAAGAGGGAGCAGGAGATAGGAAGGGGGAGAGAGGGAGAGAGAGGGAGAGGGAGAGGAGAGGGAGGGAGGGGAGAGAGGGAGAGCGAGTTGGAGAGAGAGAGGGGGTAGTGAGGGAGGGGGAGAGGGGGAGGGAGTGGAAAGAGGGAGGTGGAGGGGAGAGAGGGATGGGACAGGGAGGGAAGAGGGTGAGAGAGGCTGTGAGGTTGGGGGAGGGGGAGGGAGAGACAAGGAGTGGAGAGGGATGGGAGATGGAGGGAGGGGAGAGTGGGAGAGATGGGAGAGAGGGAGTGGGAGAGATAGGGAGGGCGGAGTGGGAGGGGGAGTGATGGAGGGAGGGGAGTGGGAGGGGTGAGGGAGAGGGAGAGAGATTGGAAGAGTGATGGAGGGAGAGGGAGGGAGGTGAGAGGGAGGGAGAGGAGAGGGAGGAAGTGGGAGGGGAGGGGGAGAGAGGGAGGGGAGAGGGAGTGGGAGGGGAATGGGAGAGAGGGACGGCGACGGGAGAGAGTGAGGGAGGGAGGGGGAGAGAGTTAGTGGAGAGAAGCAGGGGGAGAGAAGCAGGGAGAGAGAGAGGGAGAGAGCGGGAGGGATGGGGAGAGAGGGAGGGGAGAGAGGGACGGATGGGAAAGAGAGAGGGGGAGAAAGAGATGGGGAGAGAGGGAGGGAGGGGAGAGGGAGAGGAAGGGGGAGAGCGAGAGGGGGAGAGGGAGGGGGAGAGAGGGAAGGAGGGGAGAAGGGAGAGAGGGAGGGGGCGAGAGGGAGGGAGAGGTAGAGGGAGAGGGAGGGGTCGAGAGAGGGAGGGACGGAGAGGTAGATAGGGAGGGGGGAGAGAGAGGGAGGGGAGAGGGAGGGAGGGGAAAGAGGGAGGGAGCGGAGCAAAGGATGAGAAGAGAGGGAGGGGAGAGAGGGAGGGAGGGGGAGAGGGGAGAGAGGGAGGGGAGGAGAGGGTGAGTGGGAGAGAGAGAGGGAGAGGTAGAAGAGGGAGGGAAGAGAGAGGTAGGGGTAGAGAGAGGGAGGGACGGAGAGGTAGATGGGGAGGGGGAAAGAGAGATAGAGGGGAGAGGGAGGGGGAGGGGAGAAGGAGAGAGGGGCGAGATGTATGGTGAGAGAGGGAGAGAGAGACAGGGAGGGAAGAGGGAGGGGGGGACAGAGGGAGGGATAGAGAGGAAGGTGGAGAGAGCAGGGAGGGGAGAGGGAGAAGGAGGGAAGACATAGGGATCTGGAGAGAATGAGGGGGTGGGGAGAGGGAGGGAGCTGAGAGGGAGTGGAAGAGAGGGAGAGGGAGGGCAGAGGGAGAACGCGTGGGAGGGGAGAGGGAGAGGGAGGTGAAAGTGGGAGGGGTAGAGAGGAGGGGGAGGGAATGAGGGGAGGGGAGGCAGAAAGGGGAGAGGGAGGGCAGGGGAATGGGAAACAGGGTGGGAGAGGAGAGAGAGTGAGAGAGAGGGAGAGAGGGAGGGTGGGGTGAGGGAGGGAGAGGGGGATAGAGGGAGGGGGTGGGGGAGAGAGGGTGGGTGGATCAAGGGAGGGAAGGGGGAGAGAGTGAGGGGTGAGAGGGAGGGAGGGGAGAGGGAGAGGGAGGGGAGAGAGAGGATGGAGAAGTTAGGGAGGGGGAGAAGGAGAGAGGGGGATGGGAGAGGGAAGGGGGAGAGAGGGAGGGGGAGAGAGGGGGAGGGGAGAGGGAGGGGGAGAGAGTTAGAGGGAGGGGAAAGAGGGAGGGAGGTGAGCAAAGGATGAGGAGAGAGGGAGGGAGGGGAGAGGGAGAGGAAGGGGAGAGAGGGAGGGGGAGAGAGGGAGGGAGGGGAGAGGGTGAGGGAGGGGAGAGAGGGACTGGACAGAGGGAAGGAGGGGAGAGGGAGGGGAGAGAGTGAGCGGGGCAGAAGCAGGCAGGAGGGAGGGGGAGAGTGGGAGGGAGGGGAGAGAGGGAAGGGGAGAGAGGGAAGGGGAGAGAGGGAGGGGAGAAAGTGCAGGGATGGAGGGAGGGAGGGGAGAGGGAGAGGGAGGGGGAGAGAGGGAGGGGGAGAGTTGGAAGGAGGGGAGAGGGAGTGGAGAAAGGGAGGGGGTGAGAAGCAGGGAGGAGAGGGAAAGGGAGAGGGAGGGGGAGAGCGAGAAGGAGAGGAGAGGCACGGGGAGGAGAGAGGGAGGGTAGGGAGAGAGGCATGGGGAGAGAGGGGGAGAGAGACAGGGAGTGGAGAGAGAGGGGAGAGTGTTAGGTATACAAGAACTCCACGAGGCTGAGTACTGTGAGCTAAAATGAGTGTGACCTTAGTCTTTTTTTACTGCAACTCCAGAGTGCCTAAACAACATGGCAGCCAACCTTTTGTACTGGCCCTGCACGTGTGGCAAGTATTACATCGTTACATATATAACATCACTCCCCCCCTCAAAGTCTTTTGTACAAGTTATCCGGAGCCCTTCGCTCCCTGGTTGATTGTCTAAGTTCAAACCCTGGCGTGTGTGAGACGGTTGGACCATTGCTGCACTGCACTGCGGCTGGTCTGACTGGACTGTCAGGAACGGTGGGTTCATCCTCGTGATCAACAACGAGGTCGATTGCTGGTTGGGTGTGTGTTGGTGGATTGTTGATGGTGATGTCCTCTTCAAGTCGTTCCTGGTTGTCAGTAAATCGCAATTTGGTCTGATCTAAATGCTTTCTGCACGTTTGGCCATTTAAGAGTTTGATTATAAACACCCTATTCCCTTCCTTGGCCAAAACAGTGCCAGCAACCCACTTGGGACCATGACCGTAATTCAGGACAAACACAGGGTCGTTAACGTCAATGTCACGTGAAACAGCCGAGCAATCGTGGCACATGTTCTGCCAGTGTCACCAGGTTTCCATGTGATCATTAAGATTCGGGTGGACAAGGGAGAGCCTGGTTTTGAGGGCTGTCTTCATTAACAATTCTGCCGGGGGAACCCCGGTGAGTGAGTGGGGTCGCGTCCGGTAACTGAGCAGAATGTGAGACAAGCGAGTCTGCAGGGAGCCGTCCATCACGCGTTTCATGCTCTGCTTGATTGTTTGGACTGCCCGCTCTGCTTGACCGTTGGACGCGGGCTTAAACGGAGCAGACCTGACATGCTTGATGCCATTGAGGGTCATAAACTTGTTGACTTCCGAGCTGGTGAAACACGGTCCATTGTCGCTGTCAAGGATGTCGGGCAAGCCATGGGTGGTGAACATGGCCCGGAGGCTTTCAATGGTGGCTGTGAACATGCTGGATGACATGATTACGCATTCAATCCATTTAGAGTAAGTGTCCACTACTACTAAAAACATCTTTCCTAGAAAGGGGCCAGCAAAATCTACGTGGATCCTGGACCACGGTTTGGAGGGCCATGACCACAGACTCAGTGGAGCCTCCCTTGGTGCGTTGCTCAGTTGTGAGCAAGTGTTGCATTGATGCACGCATGACTCCAAGTCCGAGTCAGTGCCGGGCCACCAAACATGCGACCTGGCAATTGCCTTCATCATGACAATGCCTGGGTGGGTACCGTGTAGGTCGTGTATAAACATTTTCTTGCCTTTTTTTGGCAAAACCACACAATTACCCCATAAGATACAATCCGATGGACATTTCATCTTTGCGTCGGTGAAACAGCTTAATTTCATCTTGCATTTCCCTGGGAACGGCCAACCAGTTCCCATTTAGGACACAACTCTTTACTAATGATAGCAAGGATCCTGGCTGGTCTAGGTCCTGATCTGGCGAGCTGTGACGGGTGACCCCTCGCTCTCAAAAGCATCCATGACCAGTAGCAAGTCTGCGGGCTGCGCCATTTCAACCTCAGTGGTGGGTAATGGTAGTTGCCTGAGAGCATCGGCACAGTTTTCAGTGCCTGGTCTGTGGCGGATAACATAGTCACAGGCAGATAATGTTAGTGCCCATCTTTGGATGCGGGATGAAGCATTGGTGTTTATACCTTTGCTTTCTGAAAACAGTGAAATGAGCGGCTTGTGGTCAGTTTCAAGCACAAATCGAAGTCCAAATAGGTATTGGTGCATTTTCTTAACCCCATATACACATGCTAAAGCCTCTTTCTTGACCATACTGCAGGCTCTCTCAGCCTTAGACAGACTTCTAGATGCGCATGCAACCGGTTGGCGGTTGCCCGATACATTGGCTTGCTGTAACATACAGCCGACCCCATACGATGAGGCGTCACAAGCTAGCACTAAACATTTACATGGGTCATAGTGTACAAGTAACTTATTTGAACATAGCAGGTTCCTGGCCTTCTCAAAGGCTGGGTCATAAGATTTGCCCCAAACCCAGTCGTCGCCCTTACATAGCAACATGTGCAAAGGCTCTAACAACGTGCTCAACCCGGATAGAAAGTTACCAAAATAGTTGAGGAGTCCCAGGAACGAACGCAGCTCCGTCACATTCTGGGTGCATTCTTGATGGCCTGTGTCTTTAAGTCTGTGGGTCTGATGCCGTCTGCTGCAATCTTTCTCCCCAAAAATTCGACTTCTGGCACCAGGAAAACACACTTGGAGCATTTCAGCCTGAATCCCACTCTGTCTAGGCAACTTAGAACCTCTTCCAGATTGTGTAGATGTTCGATGGTGTCATGACCAGTGATCAGGATGTCGTCTTGAAACACAACGACATCCTGATGCGCGGAACAGATTTCAGCAAACTCTCCATGTTTCTCTGGAAAATGGCTGCAGCCGAGCGAATCCCGAAAGGGCACCCATGGTATATCAACAGCCCCTTTGTGTGTATTGCTGCACGTCAGTCTTTTCGAAGATTCAGCCAGCTCCTGTGTCATGTAGGCAGAGGTTAGGTCTAACTTGGTGAACGACTTCCCCCCAGCTAACGTTGCGAACAGGTCATCCGCCTTGGGCAGTGGGTACTGGTCCTGTAGTGAGACTCGGTTAATCGTTACCTTCTAGTCTCACCATGCTATCGCTTTTCAACAATGGAACAATTGGAATGGCCCACTCGTTGAACTCGACTGGCAATATGATACCTTCGCATTGGAGCCTGTCGAGTTCGATCTCGACTTTCTCCCTCATCATGTACAGGGCCTTGTGATGTATGGGCCGTGCATCGGGGCCGAGATGGATCTGTACCTTGGCACCTGTGAAGTTGCCGATGCCTGGTTCGAATAGCGAGGGAAACTTGTTCAGCACTTGAGCACACGAGGCATCATCCACTAAAGATAGTGCTTTGATGTCATTCCAATTCCATCTAATCTTTTCTAGCCAGCTTCTGCCGAACAACGTTGGGCCATTGCCTGGAACAATCCACAATGATCGGTCATGCACAGCTCTATCATACGATACCTTCACTTCCAATGACTGGTATGAGCTCTTTGGTGTAGGTACGCAGCTTTGCATTAATTGGGCTCAGTTTGGGACTTTGTGCCTTATTGCTCCACAGGTTCTCGAAAGCCTTCTGGCTCATTATTGACTGGATACTGGAACTCCATTTAATTTGACTTTCAGCATTATAGGAGGGCTCTTGGTGTTGAAGGTATGTACCCCATACACTTCTTCCTCAGGTTGAGTTGCCTGTGCTGTGTGATCCACACCGGATCGATCATCCTCTGCCACGTGGTGTGTCGCAGCACGTTTGTACATTCGCTGGAGGTGCCCCATTGTTGCGCAGTTTTTGCCCACGTAGTGCTTGAATCGACATTGATGGGTCCGATGATTACCCCCGTAGTGTCTACACGATGCTAATGGATTCACATTCACCCCCGATGACGGACTTTGAGTCATCACAGGTTTTGCAGCGTAGACGTATAGGCCCTGCCATATGCAGTTCAGCCTGCTAGCGACGTCATACTATGCACAGTACTTGCCGGTGAGCTTTGATGTTGAGAAGATATCTGTTTGGTGTTATCGTCTGTGGCCATGCATGCCTGGGAGATCGCGATGGCCCTGCTCAGGTCTAGGGTTTCGGCAGCCAGCAGCTTTCGAAGAATGACCTCGTGGCTGATGCCCAGCACGAAAAAGTCCCACAGCATTTGCCCCAACGCAGCTCCGAAATCGTAAGGTCCGCGAGGCGTCTCAAGTCGGCAACATAATCCGCCACATTCTGGCCCTCGGAGCGATGGTGAGTGTAAAAACGATACCTGGCCATGAGGATACTCTCCTTTGGCTTGAGGTGGTCTCGAACCAGCGTGTACAGCTCTGTATATTCCTTCACCATTGGTTTTGTCAGTGTGAGCAGATTCTTGATGTGGCCGTATATTTTAGGCCCACAGACGGTGAGGAGAATCGCCATGCGCTTGGCCGTGTTAGTGTCTCCTTCCAGCTCGTTGGTCCCGCAGTACTGGTCAAGATGCTCGACGAAGGCTTCCCAATCATCACCCTCCAACGGCAGCTATGGTTACGTGATGGTTCGTATTCTGTTACTCGTCGCCAATTGTTAGGTATACAAGAACTCTACAAGGCTGAGTACTGTGAGCTAAACTTAGTGTGACTTTAGTCTTACTTTTTTACAATTCCAGAGTGCCTAAACAACATGGCAGCCAACCTTTTGAACTGGCCCTGCACGTGTGTGCAGGTGGCCATGAGGACTCCAACAGTTGCACCCTCTGGTGGCAAGTATTACATAGTTATATACATAACAGAGAGAGAGGGGGAGAGAGGGAGGGGGAGCGAGGGAGGGAGGGGAGAGAGGAGGGAGGAGAGCGGGAAATGGAGAGGGAGGAGAGATGGAGAGAGGGGGAGAGAAAAAAGAAGGGAGAGGGAGGGGAGAGAGGGAGGGAGGGGGAGAGAGGGAGGGAGGGGAGTGGGAGGGGAGAGAGGGAGAGAGGGGAGAGAGGGAAGGCGAGAGAGGGAGGGATGAGGCGAGGGGGATGGGAGAGAATGAGGGGGATGGAGGGGAGAGGGAGAAGGCAGGGGAGAGAGGGACAGAAGGGAGAGGGAGGGGAGAAAAGCAGAGAGGAGAGAGAGAGGGAGGGAGGAGAGAGGGAGGGAGAGAGAGGGAGGGAGGGGAGAGAGGGAATGGGAGAGAGGGAGGGGGAGAGAGGGAGTGATGGGAAGTGAGGGAGGGGAGAGAGTGGGAGTGGGAGAGGGAGAGGGAGAGGAAGAGAGAGTGGGTAAGGGGGAGGGGGAGAAAGGGAGGGAAGGGAGAAGGAGGGGGAGGGGAGAGGGAGGGAAGGGAGAGAGGCATGGGGAGAGAGGGAGGGGAGAGAGGGAAGGGGGTGGAGGGAGGGGAGAGAGGGAGGGGGAGGGGGAGAGAGGGAGGGGAGAGAGACTGAGGGGGAGGGAGGGGAAAGCGAGGGAGGGAGGGGAGTGGGAAATGGAGAGGGAGGAGAGATGGAGAGAGGGGGAATGAGAAAAAGAGGGGAGAGAGGGAGGGGAGGGAGGGAGAAAGAGGGAGGGGGAGAGAGAGAGGGGTAGAGAGGGAGGGGGGAGAGAGGGAGTGATGGAAGTGAGGGAGGGGAGAGAGGGAGTGGGAGAGGGTGGGAGTGGGAGTGGGAGTGGGAGAGGGAGTAGGAGATGAAGAGAGAGGGGTAGGGGGGAGGGGGAGAAAGGAAGGGACGGAAGAAGGAGGGGAGGGGAGAGGGAGGGAAGGGAGAGAGGCATGGGGAGAGAGGGAAGGGAGGTGGAGGGAGGGGAGAGAGGGAAGGGGAGGGGGAGAGAGGGAGGGAGAGAGAGGGAGTGAGAGAGAGGGAGGGGGAGAGAGAGAGGGGGGGAGAGAGAGGGGGAGAGAGAGGGAGGGAGAGGGAGAGAAGCAGGGAGGAGAGAGGGAGGGGGAGAGAGGGACAGAGGGTAGATAGGGAGGGGGAGGGGGAGATAGGGAGGGTGAGACAGAGGGAGGGGAGAGGGGGAGAGAGGGAGGGGGTGGAAAAGGAGAGAGTGAGAGAGGGAGGGGGAGAGGTGGAGGGGGAGAGAGGGAGGGGGCGAGAGGGATGGGGAGAGAGGGAAGTGAGAGAGAGAATGGGAGAGGGAGAGAGAGGGAGTGGATTGGGAGTGGGAGTGGGAATGGGAGAGGGAGAGAGAGAGAGAGAGATGAGAGAAGGAAGGGGGAGGTGAGAGGGAGGGAAGGGAGAGAGGCATGGGGAGAGAGGGAGAGGGTGGGGGAGAGAGGGAGGGGAGAGAGGCTGGGGGAGAGAGGGAGGTGGAGAGAGGGAGGGGGAGGGGAAAGGGTGAAGGTGAGGGAGAGAGCGAGAGAGGGAGGGGAGGGGAGAGAGGGAGGAGAGAGAGGAAGGGGGAGAGAGGGAAGGAGGAGAGGAAGGGAGGGGAGTGGGTGACGGAGAGGGAAGGGAGAGAGAGGAAGGGGAGAGAGAGGGAGGGGGAGAGAGAAAAAGAGGGGAGAGGGAGGGGAGAGAGGGATGGGGAGAGGGGGAGGGAGGGAGGGGGCGAGAGGGCAGGGGAGAGAGGGAGAGTGACAGGAGAGAGGGAGTGGGAGAGAGAGAGGGAGAGAGGGAGAGAGAGAGACAGGGAGAGGGAGGGGAGAGAGGGAGGGGGAGAGAGACGGAGGGAGAGGGATGGAGGTGAGAGGGAGTGGGAGAGAGGGAGGGGAGAGAGAGGGAGGGGGAGAGAGATGGAGGGAGAGGGATGGAGGTGAGAGGGAGTGGGACCGGGGAGCGAGTGGAGAGGGGAGAGGGAGAGGAAGGGTAGAGGGAGAGAGGGAGGGGAAGGGGAGAGAGGGAGGGGGAGGGGAGAGAGTGAGGGAGGGGAGAGAGAGAGGAGAGGGAGTTGGCGGGGAGGGGGAGGGGAGAGGGAGAGAGAGGGAGAGGGAGAGAGGGAGGGGGAGAGAGAGAAGGAGGGGGAGGGGAAAGGGAGGGAAGGGAGAGAGCATTGGGGAGAGAGGGAGGTGGTGGGGAGAGAGGGAGGGGAGAGAGGGAGGGAAGGGGAGAGAGGGAGGGGGTGGGGAGAGAGGGAGGGGAGAGAGGGAGGAAGGGGAGAGAGCGAGGTGAGGGGGAGAGAGGGAGGGGAGAGAGGGAGGGGAGAGAGGGAGGGGAGAGAGGCAGGGGAGGGAGGGATAGAAACATAGAAACATAGAAATTAGGTGCAGGAGTAGGCCATTCGGCCCCTCGAGCCTGCACCGCCATTCAATAAGATCCTGGCTGATCATTCAACCTCAGTACCCCTTTCATGCTTTCCCTCCATAACCCTTGATCCCTTTAGCAGTAAGGGCCATATCTAAATCCCTTTTGAATATATCTAACAAACTGGCCTCAACAACTTTCTGCGGAGGTTAACCACTCTCTGACTGAAGAAGTTTCTCCTCATCTCAGTCCTAAATGGGTTACCCCTTATTCTTAGACTGTGACCCCTGGTTCTGGAACTCCCCAGCAACGGGAACATTCTTCCTGCTTCTAACCTGTCCAATCCTGTCAGAATTTTATATGTTTCTATGAGATCCCTCTCATCCTTCTAAACTCCAGTGTATAAAGTCCCAGTTGATCCAGTCTCTCCTCATATGTCAGTCCTGCCATCTTGGGAATCAATCTGGTGAACCTTCGCTGTGCTCCCTCAATAGCAAGAATGTCCTTCCTCAGATTAGGAGACCGAAACAATATTCCAGGTGTGGCCTCACGAAGGCCCTGTACAACTCCAGTAAGACTTCCCTGCTCCAATACTCAAATCCCCTAGCTATGAAGGCCAACATGCCATTTGCCTTCTTCACCGCCTGCTGTACCTGCATGCCAACCTTCAATGACTGATCAACCATGACACCCAGGTCTGGTTGCCCCTCCCCTTTTCCTAATCTGCCGCCATTCAGATATTATTCTGCCTTCGTGTTTTTGCCACCAAAGTGAATAACTTCACATTTATCCACATTATTCTGCATCTGCCATGCATTTGCCCACTCACCTAACCTGTCCAAGACACCCTGCAGCCTCTTAGTATCCTCCTCACAGCTCACACTGCCACCCAGCTTAGTGTCATCTGCAAACTTGGAGATTTTACATTCAATTCCTTCCTGGGGAGAGAGGCAGGGAGAGATGGAAAGGGAGGGGAGAGAGAGGGAGGGGATGGAGGGAGAAGGAGAGGGAGAGAGGGATGGGAGAGAGTGAGGGAGGGGAGAGGCAATGGAGAGGGAGAGGAAGGGAAGGGGGAGAGGGAGGGGGAGAGAGTGCGGGGGAGAGAGTGCGCAGAGAGAGGGAGGTGGAGAGGGCGGGGGAGAGAGTGCGGGGGGAGAGAGGGAGGGGGAGAGGGAGTGGGAGAGAGAGGAAGGGGGAGAGAGGGAGAGAGGGAGAGAAGAGAGAGGAGAGAGGAAAGGGGAAGAGAGGGAGGGTGTTATGTATGTAAACCTGTAATTACCATGTGTAACCACC
The DNA here is from genome assembly GCF_044704955.1 of Pristiophorus japonicus. Classification (NCBI taxonomy): domain Eukaryota; kingdom Metazoa; phylum Chordata; class Chondrichthyes; family Pristiophoridae; genus Pristiophorus; species Pristiophorus japonicus. The sequence continues at coordinate 105,778,417 of NC_091991.1, read as the reverse complement.
AGAGGACTTATCCCCTGGAGTCCCAAGGAATCCCACAATCCCTTGGAAGCACTTGTACATAGGGAGGCCTAGCGGACTGGAGAGGCACTCTGAGATCTGTAATAAAGAATTACGGTCACACTTATTTTGAGCTTACAGTATCTAGTCTGACTCTTTATTCAAGACATAACAACTGGCGACAAGATACAGATAATGAACCCCAACGCAAAAATGCAAAGAACTGTGGGCATCCTGGAGAAATTTTCAGAGGAAGATTATTGGGAAACCTTCATGGAGCGACTTGACCAATACTTCGTGGCCAAGGAGCTGGAAGGAGAAGGGAACGCTGCCAAACGAAGGGCGATTCTCCTCACCATTTGAGGGGCATCAACGTATGGCTTCATGAAAAACCTGCTCGCTCCAGAAAAACCCACAGACAAGTCGTACGATGAGTTGTGCACACTGGTCCGGGAGCACCTAAACCCGAAGGAAAGCGTTCTGATGGTGAGGTATCGGTTCTACACGTACAAGAGGTCTAAAGGCCAGGAAGCTACGTCGCCGAGCTAAAGCGCCTTGCAGGACATTGCAAATTTGAAGGACACTTGGAGCATATGCTCAGGAACTTCTTTGTACTTGGCATTGGCCATGAAGTAATACTTCACAAACTTTTGACTGTAGAGACCCCAACCTTGAGTAAAGCCATAGCGATAACCCAGGCGTTTATCTCCACCAGTGACAATACCAAACAAATTTCCCAGCACACTAGTGCTGCTGCAAGTGTTGTGCACTAAGTAACGTTGTTTTCGAATCAAAATGTACATGGCAGGACTTACACGCTTGTAGCTGCATGTCCGCAGATGAGTCAGAGTCCGCCATCAAGGGTGGGAAATACAAGGCAATTAACACCTTGTTGGCGCTGCAGGGGTGATCATCGATTCCATTCATGCTGCTTCAAAGGATATGTTTGCAAGGGCTGTGGAACAATAGGACACCTCCAACGTACGTGCAGGCGAGCTGCAAACCCTGCTAATTCTGCAAACCACCATGTTGCAGAGGAGGACAGATCCATGGTGGATCATGATGAACCAGAGCCTCAGACTGAGGAGGCAGAGGTATATGGGGTGCAAACATTTACCACAAAGTGTCCCCCGATAATGCTGAAGGTTGAATTAAATGGACTTCCGGTGTCCATGGAGCAAGCCAGTCCAAAATGAGTAAAAAGACTTTCGATAAGTTGTGATGCAACAAGGCTTTAAGGCCAGTCCTAACTCCCATTCGTACCAAACTCAGAACGTACACAAAGGACTACCCTAAAGGTCTCCTACGATGGAGCGGTGCACAATTTACCACTCTGGGTGGTACCAGGCAATGGCCCCACGCTCTTCAGCAGGAGCTGGCTGGGAAAGATACGCTGGAACTGGGACGATGTCTGAGCGCTTTCGTCCGTTGATGACACCTCATGTCCCCAGGTCCTAAGCAAGTTCCCCTCGCTGTTCGAACCAGGCATCGGGAAGTTCCAAGGAGCAAAAGTGCAGATCCACTTGATTCCGGAGGCACGACCCATCCATCACAAGGCGAGAGCGGTACCTTACATGGTGAGAGAGAGGGTGGAGATTGAGCTGGAAGGCTGCAACGAGAGGGCATCATTTCGCCGATCGAATTCAATGAATGGGTCAGTCCGATTGTTCGAGTCCTCAAGGGAGACGGCACCGTCAGAATCTGTGGTGACTACAAAGTAACTATCAATCGTTTCTCGCTGCAGGATCAATACCCACTACCAAAGACAGATGACCTATTTGCGACGCTGGCGGGAGGGAAAACGTTCACAAAGCTGGACTTGACCTCGGCCTACATGATGCAGGAGCTGGAAGAATCTTTGAAAGGCCTCACCTGCATCAACACGCACAAAGGTCTTTTCGTTTACAACAGATGCCCGTTTGGGATTCGATCGGCCACGGCGATATTCCAGAGGAACATGGAAAGCTTGCTGAAGTCGGTCCCGCGCACCGTGGTCTTCCAGGATGATATCTTGGTTACAGGTCTGGACACCGCCAAGCACCTGCAGAACCTGGAGGAGGTTCTTAGTCGGCTTAATCGTGTGGGGCTCAGGCTAAAATGCTCGAAGTGTGTTTTCCTGGTGCCTGAAGTGGAGTTCCTGGGGAGAAGAATCACGGCGGACAGCATCAGGCCCACCAATTCGAAGACTGAGGCAATCAAGAGCGTACCGAGACCACAGAACGTGACGGAGCTGCAGTCGTTTCTAGGACTCCTGAATTATTTTAGTAACTTCTTACCGGGTCTGAGCACATTGTTAGAACCCCTGCACTCTTTGAGGCGTGAATTGGCTGAGATGGATTGGCGAATGATACTTAAGGGGTTGACTGTGGATGGGCAATGGCAGACATTTAGAGACCGCATGGATGAACTACAACAATTGTACATTCCTGTCTGGCATAGAAATAAAAAAGGGAAGGTGGCTCAACCGTGGCTATCAAGGGAAATCAGGGATAGTATTAAAGCCAAGGAAGTGGCATACAAATTGGCCAGAAATAGCAGCGAACCTGGGGACTGGGAGAAATTTAGAACTCAGCAGAGGAGGACAAAGGGTTTGATTAGGGCAGGGAAAATGGAGTATGAGAAGAAGCTTGCAGGGAACATTAAGACGGATTGCAAAAGTTTCGATAGATATGTAAAGAGAAAAAGGTTAGTAAAGACAAATGTAGGTCCCCTGCAGTCAGAATCAGGGGAAGTCATAACGGGGAACAAAGAAATGGCGGACCAATTGAACAAGTACTTTGGTTCGGTATTCACGAAGGAGGACACGAACAACCTTCCGTTTATAAAAGGGGTCGGGGGGTCTAGTAAGGAGGAGGAACTGAGGGAAATCCTTATTAGCCGGGAAATTGTGTTGGGGAAATTGATGGGATTGAAGGCCGATAAATCCCCAGGGCCTGATGGACTGCATCCCAGAGTACTTAAGGAGGTGGCCTTGGAAATAGTGGATGCGTTGACAGTCATTTTCCAACATTCCATTGACTCTGGATCAGTTCCTATGGAGTGGAGGGTAGCCAATGTAACCCCACTTTTTAAAAAAGGAGGGAGAGAGAAAACAGGGAATTATAGACCGGTCAGCCTGACATCGGTAGTGGGTAAAATGATGGAATCAATTATTAAGGATGTCATAGCAGTGCATTTGGAAAGAGGTGACATGATAGGTCCAAGTCAGCATGGATTTGTGAAAGGGAAATCATGCTTGACAAATCTTCTGGAATTTTTTGAGGATGTTTCCAGTAGAGTGGATAAGGGAGAACCAGTTGATGTGGTATATTTGGACTTTCAGAAGGCGTTCGACAAGGTCCCACACAAGAGATTGATGTGCAAAGTTAGAGCACATGGGATTGGGGGTAGTGTACTGACATGGATTGAGAACTGGTTGTCAGACAGGAAGCAAAGAGTAGGAGTAAATGGGTACTTTTCAGAATGGCAGGCAGTGACTAGTGGGGTACCGCAAGGTTCTGTGCTGGGGCCCCAGCTGTTTACACTGTACATTAATGATTTAGATGAGGGGATTAAATGTAGTATCTCCAAATTTGCGGATGACACTAAGTTGGGTGGCAGTGTGAGCTGCGAGGAGGATGCTGTGAGGCTGCAGAGCGACTTGGATAGGTTAGGTGAGTGGGCAAATGCATGGCAGATGAAGTATAATGTGGATAAATGTGAGGTTATCCACTTTGGTGGTAAAAACAGAGAGACAGACTATTATCTGAATGGTGACAGATTAGGAAAAGGGGAGGTGCAAAGAGACCTGGGTGTCATGGTACATCAGTCATTGAAGGTTGGCATGCAGGTGCAGCAGGCGGTTAAGAAAGCAAATGGCATGTTGGCCTTCATAGCAAGGGGATTTGAGTACAGGGGCAGGGAGGTGTTGCTACAGTTGTACAGGGCCTTGGTGAGGCCACACCTGGAGTATTGTGTACAGTTTTGGTCTCCTAACCTGAGGAAGGACATTCTTGCTATTGAGGGAGTGCAGCGAAGGTTCACCAGACTGATTCCCGGGATGGCGGGACTGACCTATCAAGAAAGACTGGATCAACTGGGCTTGTATTCACTGGAGTTCAGAAGAATGAGAGGGGACCTCATAGAAACATATAAAATTCTGACGGGGTTAGACAGGTTAGATGCAGGAAGAATGCTCCCAATGTTGGGGAAGTCCAGAACCAGGGGTCACAGTCTAAGGATAAGGGGTAAGCCATTTAGGACCGAGATGCGGAGGAACTTCTTCACCCAGAGAGTGGTGAACCTGTGGGATTCTCTACCACAGAAAGTTGTTGAGGCCAATTCACTAAATATATTCAAAAAGGAGTTAGATGAGGTCCTTACTGCTAGGGGGATCAAGGGGTATGGCGGGAAAGCAGGAATGGGGTACTGAAGTTGAATGTTCAGCCATGAACTCATTGAACGAATGGCCTACTCCTGCACCTATTTTCTATGTTTCTATGTTTCTATGTTTACTGCGTAAGAGAGATGAATGGGTAAGGGGTAAAAGCCAAGAAAATGCCTTGAAAAAGCTAGGAAGCTGTTATGTTCAAACAAATTGTTTCTGTTGTACGATCCATGTAAACGTTTGGTACTAGCATGTGATGTGTCGTCGTTATGGGGTCAGTGTGTATTGCAACAAGCTTAATGAATTTGGGAAATTGCAACCGGTTGCTTATGCATCCAGAAGTCTGTCTAAGGCCGAGAGGGCCGACAGCATGATCGAAAAAGAAGCGTTAGCGTGTGTTTACGGGGTAAAGAAAATGCATCAATATCTGTTCGGGCTCAAATTTGAATTGGAAACCGACCATAAGCCGCTTATATCCCTCTTTTCTGAAAATAAGGGAATAAATTCGAATGCATCAGCCCACATCCAGAGATCCGCATACAACTACGCCATCCGCCACAGTCCAGGCACAGAAAACTGTGCCGATGCTCTCAGTAGGCTGCCATTGCCCACCACCGGGGTGGAGATGGCACAGCCTGCAGATCTAGTTATGGTAATGGAAGCATTCGAGAGTGAGCAATCACCTGTTACCGCCCGACAGATTAGAACGTGGACGAGCCAGAACCCCTTCCTGTCCTTAGTAAAAAAAACTGTGTGCTCCACGGGAGTTGGTCTAGTGTCCCGTTAGAGATGCAGGAAGAAATAAAGCCGTACCAGCAGCGCAGAGATGAAATGTCTATACAGGCAGATTGCTTCCTAGGGGTAATCGGGTAGTCGTGCCAAAAAAGGGCAGGTACACCTTCATTCGTGATCTCCACAGTACCCACCCAGGCATTGTAATGATGAAAGTGATAGCTAGATCTCACATGTGGTGGCCCAGTATCGATGCAGACTTAGAGTCCTGTGTGCACAAATGTATTACATGTTCCCAGTTAAGCAATGCACCCAGGGAGGCGCCACTAAGTTTATGGTCCTGGCCCTCCAAACTGTGGTCTAGGGTTCATGTCGACTATGCAGGCGCATTCTTGGGAAAAATGTTTTTAGTGGTTGTAGATGCGAACTCCAAATGGATTGAATGTGTGACAATGTCGGCAAGCATGTCCGCTGCCACCATTGAAAGCCCACGGGCCATGTGTGCCACGAACGGCCTGCCTGATGTCCTTGTAAGTGACAATGGGCCGTGCTTTACCAGTGCCGAATTCAAGGAATTCATGACCTGCAATGGGGTCAAACATGTCACATTTGCCTCGTTTAAACCAGTGTCCAACGGTCAGGCAGAACGAGCAGTTCAAACAATCAAGCAGAGCTTGAAAAGGGTAACTGAAGGCTCACTGCAGACTCGCTTAACCTGAGTCCTGCTTAGTTACCGCACAAGACCCCACTCGCTCACCGGGGTCCCTCCCTCTGAACTGCTCATGAAAAGGACACTCAAGACAAGGCTCTCATTAGTCCACCCTGATCTACACGAACAGGTAGAGAGCAGGCGGCTTCAACAGAATACATATCATGATCGCGCAAATGTGTCACGCGAAATTGAAGTAAATGATCCTGTATTTGTGTTGAACTATGGACAAGGTCCCAAGTGGATTGCTGGTACTGTTTTGGCCAAGGGTGTTTGTGGTCAAACTTGCAAATGGAGGGAGAGAGAGTGAGGGAGGAGAGAGTGATGGAGGGAAGAGCAGGAGAGGAAGAGGTAGAGGGAGAGTGCGAGGGGCAGATCGAGGGAGGGGAGAGAGAAGAGAGAGGGAGGGAAGGGAGAGAAGGAGATCGAGGGGAAAGAGGGAGGAGAGAGGGAGAGAGGGAGATGGAGAGCAGGAGGAAGGGCAGAGGGAGGAGAGAGGGAGGGAATGGAGAGAGGGCGATCGAGGGGAGAGAGTGAGCAGAGAGGGAACATGAGGGAGATAGAGGGTGGGAGGGGAAAGGGAGATGGATGGGAGAGAGGAAGGGAGAGGAGAGGGAGAGGGAGGGGAAAGCGGGAGAGAGACGGAGGGAGGGGAAAGGGATGGGCAGGGAGGGAGGGGGAGAGAGGGAGGGAGAGAGTAGGAAGGGTAGGGAGGGAGAGGGAGAGTGGGGAGACAGGAAGTGAGAGACAGGGAGGTGGAGAAAATGAGGGAGGGGTGATGGAGAGGGTGTGGAGGTGGAAGAGAAAGGGAGGAAGAGAGAGGGAGGGGGAGTGATGGAGGGAAGGGAGAGGGAGCAGAAGAACGGGAGGGGGAGAGAGGCAGGGGGAGAGAGGGAGGGAGAGAGATGGTGGGGACGAGGGAGGGGGAGAGAGGGAGCAAGTGTGGTGGAGCGGCAGAGAGGGAGTGAGAGAGACACAGGTGAGAGAGTGAGGGGGAGAGAGAGAGGGTGTAGAGGGAGCGAGAGGGTGGAGAGGGAGAGCAAGAGGGAAGGAGAGGGAGAGTGTGAAAGGGAGGGGGAGAGAGAAAGAGGGTGAGTGTGACGGAGTTGGAGAGACGTAGGGGTAGAGAGCGAGGGGGGGAGACAGGGAGTGAGGGGGAAATGGAGTGGGTGTGGAGGAGAGAGAGAGGGAGAGAAGGAGAGAGGGAGAGAAGGAGGGAGGGAGAGAAGGAGGGAGGGAGAGAGTGAGAGAGGGAGGGAGAGAGAGGGTGGGGGAGAGAGGTGGTGGAGAGAGGTGGGGGAGAGAGGGAAAGGGAGAGCAGGAAGGGGAGAGCGATAGGAGGAGTGGGAGAGAGGGAGGGAGAGAGAGGGAGGCGAGAGAAGGAGGTGAGAGAGGGACGGAGAGAGAGGGAGGGGAGGGAGGTGGGGGAGAGAAGGAGGGGGAGGGAGGTGGGGGAGCGAGGGAGGCATGAAAGGGAGGGGTAGAGATTGAGGGTGGGGAAGAGGGAGGGGGAAATGAGGGAACAGGAGAGAGGGAGGGGAGAGCATGAGGAGGAGAGCGATGGGGTAGTGGGAGAGATGGAGGGAGAGAGAGGGAGGCGAGAGAGGGTGGTGGCAGGAGAGGGAGAGGGAGTTGGGGAGGAGGGAGTGAGAGAGAGGGAGGGAAGGGAAGGCTGGTAAAGAGGGAGGGAGGGATAGAGAAATAGGGAGGGGAGAGGGAGATAGACGGGATGGGAGGAAGGAAGAGAGGGAGAGGGATGGGGAGATAGGAAGATGGTGAGGGGAACAGGGAGGGAGAGAGAAGGAGGGAGAAAGAGGGAGGGGGAGAGAGAGAGAGAGGAAGGGAAAGAGAGGGAGACAAGAGAGGGAGGGGAGAGAGTGAGGGGGAGAGAGGGAGGGAGAGAGAGGGAGGGAGGGAGGGAACGAGAGGAGGACGGAGGGAGGGGGAGGAAGGTGGGGGAGAGAGGAAGGGGAGGGAGATGGGGAGAGAGAGGGAGGGAGAGAAAGGGAGGGAGAGGGAGGGGGAGAGAGGGAGATGAAGTAAGGGAGTGGGAGAGTCGGAGGGAGAGAGAGGGAGGCGAGAGAGGGAGGGGGAGAGCGGGAGGAGGAGAGCGATAGGGGGAGTGGGAGACAGGGAGGGAGAGAGAGGGAGGCGAGAGAGGGAGGGGGAGAGCGGACGGAGGAGAGCGATGGGGGAGTGGGACAGAGGGAGGGAGAGAGAGGGAGGTGAGAGAGGGAGGGGGAGAGTGGGAGGAGAAGAGTGATGGGGGAGGGGGAGAGAGGGAGGGAGAGAGAGAGAGGCAAGAGACGGAGGGGAAGTTGGGGAGGAGGAGAGAGGGAGGGGGAGAGCAAGAGGGGGTCAGGAAGGGTGAGACAGGGAGGGGAGAGGGAGGGAGGAGAGAGAGTGCGAGTGGGTTGGAGGAGAGAGGGAGGGTGATAGAGGTAGGGAGGTGCAGAGAGGGAGGGGAGAAAGGGAGGCGCGAGAGGGAGGGGAGAGAGTGAGGGAGGGGGAGAGAGTGAGCAGAGTGTGAGAGAGGGTGGGGGAAAGAGGAAGACGGGGAGGGAGAGGGAGAGGGGGAAGGAGAGAGAGGGAGGGGGAGAGAGGGAGGGGGAGAGAGGGAGAGGTAGAGTGGGAGAGAGGGAGAGGAAGAGATGGAGAGGGAGAGAGCGAGGGGGCGAGAGGAAGATGGTGAGGGAAAGGGAGGGGAGAGAGGAAAGGGGAGAGAGGAAAGAGGAGAGATGGAGAGAGGGTAGAGGGAGGTGGAAAGAGGGAATGGGAGAGCGGGAGGGAAGAGCGGGAGGGGGAGAGCGGGAGAGGGAGAGCGGGAGGGGGGGAGAGGGAGGGGAAGAGAGGGAGGGGGAGAGAGGGAGGGGAACAGAGGGAATGTGAGTGAAACGGGAGGAGAGAAGGTTAGAGGGGAATAGAGGGAGTTGGTTGAGTGGGAGAGAGGGAAGTGGGAGAGAGTGAGGAGGGAGATGGAGTGGAAGGAGGGATAGAAGAGGGAGTGAGGTTGGGAGAGGAAACTGGAGAGTGGGAGGGGAAAGTGGAATGGGGTGAGAGGGAGTGGGAGAAATGGAGGCAGAGAGAGGGGGGGGGGAAAGGGAGGGAGAGAGGATGGAGAGACGAGGCAGAGAGCGGGGAAGAGAATGAGGGGGACAGAGGGAGGCAGAGAGAAGTAGGGGGAGAGAGGAAGGGGGAGTTGGAGGGGGAGGGGACGGGGAGAGCGGGAGGGGCAAAGACGGAGGAGGAAGGGGGAAGGGGAGAGTGGAAGGAGAGAGAGGGAAGAGGACAAAGGAAGGGGGAAAAGGGAGGGGGAGAGAGGGAGTGGGACAGACGGAGGTGGAGGGAGGGAGATAGAGGGAGGAAGATAGAGGGAGGGACAGAGAGGGAGGGGAGTGAGTGAGGGAGGAGGCGAGGGAGGGGGAGAGATGGTGGGGAGATAGGGAGAGCGAGGGAGGGAGTGGGAGAGAGTGAGGAGGAGAGAGGAAGGAGGAGAGAGAAAGGGGAGAGAGGGAGAGAGCCAGTGATGGGAAGAGAGGGGGAGAGAGGGAGGAAGAGAGAGAAAGGTGAGAGAAGGAGAGAGGGATGGGGAGAGAGGGAGGAGAGAGATTGAAAGGGAGAGAGGGAGGGGGAGAGAGGGAGGAGTAGAGCAACAGGGGGGAGAGGGAGGGAGGGGAAGTGAGGAAAGGGGAGAGAGAGAGGGGGAGACAGGAAAGGGGAAACTGGGAGGGGGAGAGAGGGAGGGAGGGTAGAGGGAGAGATAGTGGGATGGAGGAGACAGGAAGGGGAGGGAGGGAGGGGGAGAGAGGGAGGGGAGAGGGGGATAGAGGGTGGGGCAGAGAAGGAGGGGGAGAGAGGGAGTCAGAGAGAGGGAGTGGGCGAGAGGGAGGGGAGATTGGGAAGGGGAAGGGAGGGGGAGAGTGGGAGGATAGGGGGGAGTGAGGGGGGGGGAGGCAGAGAGAGGGAGGGGAGAGAGGGAGAGGGAGAGATGGAGGGGGAGAGATGGAGGAAGAAGGGCAGAAGGGTGGTGAGTGGAAGGAGAGACAGGGCGGGGGACAGAGGGAGTGGGAGAGAGGGAGGGGGTAGAGGGAGGTGGAGAGAGAAAGGCGAGAGAAGAATAGGAGAGAAAGAGGGGGAGAGAGGAAGGGAGGGGGAGAGGAGGAGTGGAGTGAGGTGGAAAGAGAGGAAAGCGGATTCAGGGAGGAGGAGAGAGGGAGGGGGAGAGTGGGAGTGGGAGAGACGGAGGAGGGATGTAGAAGGGAGGGAGGGGGAGAGATGGAAGAGGGAGGGAAGAAGGGGACAGAGGCAGAGAGAGGGATGGGGAGTGGGGGAGGGAGGAAGGGGAGGGGTAGAGACATTGGGGAGAGAGGGAGAGGAAGAGTCGGCAGAGAGAGGGTGGGAGAGAGGGAGGCGGAAAGGAGGAGAGAGAGGGAGAGGGAGAGAGGGAGGAGGAGGTAGGGAGTTGGATAGTGGGAGGTGGAGAGGGGGGAAGAGAGAGGGGGAGAGGAGGCAGAGAGAGAGAGGCAGAGGGAGAGGGAGACAGAGGCGGTGAGATGGAGGGGGAGAGGGAGGCGAAGAGAGAGAGGGGGAGATAGAGAAGCGGAGAGAGAGAGTCGGAGAGAGGTAGGGAAGAGAGGCAGGGTGGCGAGAGAGAGTGGAGAGAGGGTGGGGGAGAGTGAGGCGGAGAGAGGGAGGGGGAGAGAGGGAGGTAGAGAGGCAGAGGGGAGAGATGGTGGAGAGAAGGAGGGTGAAAGCGGGAGGCGGAGAGAGGGAAGGGGAGTGAGGAAGAGGGACTTGGGGAGGGGGAGAGAAGAAGTTGGAGAGAGGGAGGGGGAGAGAGGGTGGAGGAGAGGTAGAGGCGAGAGGGAGGAGGAGGAAGAAAGGGGAAAGTGGGAGGGAGGGGGAGAGAGGGAGGGGGAATGGAGGAGGGAGGGGAGAGAGAGAGAGGGAGCTGGAGAGAGGGAGGGGAGAGAGAGAGAGGGAGCTGGAGAGAGGGAGGGGGAGAGATTTTGAGGGAGCGAGGGAGGGGGAGAGAGGGAAGTGGAGAGAGGGAGGAGGAGAGAGAGGGAGTGTGAGAGACGGAGGAGGTAGGGAGGAGAAGGGAGGGGGGGAGAGATGGAGGGTGGAGGAAGGAAGGGGGAGAGTGGAAGGAGAGAGAGGGATGTAGACAGAGAAAGGGGGACAGAGGGAGGAAGAGAGAGGAAAGGGAGAGAAAGAGGGGGAGAGAGATTCGGAGAGAGGAAGGGGAGCGAGGGAGGCGCAGAGAGGGATTGGAGAGAGGGAAGGGGACGGAGGAGGGAGGGAGGTAAAGTGAGGAAAGCGGAGAGCGGGAGGGGAGAGAGGGAGGGGGAGAGAGGGAGGAGGAGGTAGCGAGGGGGAGAGAGTGAGGTGGAGAGAGAGGTGTAGAGAGGGAAGGGGTAGAGGGAGGCGGAGGGGGGAGGGGGACAGAGGGAGTGGGAGAGAGAGAGACGTGGAGTGAGGGAGGGGAGAGAGGGAGGGAGAGGGAGGGGGTAGAGGGAGGTGAAGAGAGGGAGTGGGAGAGTCGGAGGGAGAGAGAGGGAGATGGAAGGGGAGAGACGGAGGGAGAGAGAGTCAGGGAGAGAGGGAGGAGGCGAGAGTGAGGTGGAGAGAGAGGCGGAGAGAGGGAGAGGATAGAGGGAGGCGGAGAGATGGAGGGGAAGAGATGAAAGCAGAGCTGCTGCACTGGGAAATGTAATCATATTACTGTGAAATATGTACAGGTATTTTTTTCCCCATTTTGTTTAAACCCATTTTTTAGACATTAAAAATTTCAGGTGCGGTGTTTTGTACGAGATGTTGAACCGAGACCCCGTCTGCCCTCTTAAGTGGACGTAAAAAGATCCTTCAACACTTTTTCAAAGATGAAAAGAAGAGTCTTGGACAATATTTATCCCTCAACCAAAATCATTTAAAAAAGATGATCTGGTCAATATCACATTGCTGTTTATGGGAGCTTGCTGTGCGCAAATTGGCTGCTGCATTTCCTACATTAAAACAGTGACCACACTTCAAAAGCACTTTATTGTCTGTAAAGCGGTTTGAGAAGTCCTGAGGTTGTGAAAGGCACTATAGAAATGCAAGTTCTTTCTTTTCAACAAGGTCAGAGTGAGAATGGGAAGGGGAGTTGATATGGTGAGTCAAAGAGAGATCATGTATACAGGCAGAATGGAAATAATGGGATATAGCAGTTACCTGCTCTGTGTTTGGTCTGATTAACAACAATTGCATTTATATAGCACCTTTAATGTAGTAAAACATCCCAAGGCACTTCACAGGAGCATTATCAAACAAATCCGAAATACATAAGGAAATATTGGGACAGGTTGGTTGTAAGGAGCATGTTAAAGAAGGAGAGAGGGGTAAGGCCTAGGGAGCTGAAGGCACGGCCGCCAATGGTGGAGCAAAGGAATTGGACGATGCACAGGTGGGCAGAACTGGAGGGCCACAGAGACCTCGGGGGGTTGTGGGGTTGGAGGAGATTACAGAGATGGGGAGGGGGCGAGGTCATGGAGGGATTTGTAAACAAGGATGAGAATTTTAAAATCGCCGGACTGGGAGCCAATGTAGGTCAGCGAGCACAGGGGTAATGGAACAACATGACTTGGTGTAATTAAGCAATAATCAGTGTAGCAACACTGGTGGAGGGTATATTGATAAATCACTGTCTGACATGAAAGGAGTGTGTGGGGCCCCAGACAACATGGAGAGAAGCAAATTAACATGTGTTGCTTCTACCTCACCCCAACCTCTTCCTCCCTCCCATTCCCTTAAGTTTATATGCAACTTTATTGTAACTTTCCCATACTGGATGAGATCATTGGCTGGCAGTAGCCCAGGGAGGAGATAGCTGCCAAAGGGAGTTCTTGTTGGCAGTAGGATGAGTATCATGTAGTAAAAATATCAGTTTACCCGATTATTGGGGGGGAGGGGATTCAGCTCCCTTTGGTAAGTTACACTCGTGACACAACAGCTAAGACATAGATCGTCACACTCAGACCGGATCGCCACATTGACCAGTGGAGTCAAGGCAGCACCATGGAAGTCGATTTTAAATATATATAATATATATATATATCGTTTAGAATGCTTCTGTTAAAGGGAGTGTGCATACCATACTGATGTGTGTGGAACCAAGACTGATGATTATCCTTCTTCATATTAGTACGGACTACAATATAAGTAATGAACCCTCTTTATCACCAGCACTTCATTATCCTGAACACACACATTATCAGGAATTTGGTTCTAAGGAGGAAATGGATGTTGTGTAGCAACGATCACATGTCAAGACACCCGACAAAGGAGTATAGGAATGTGCTAGAGCAGAAAGACCATTGTGGTCCATATGTCAGTCTCAAACATACTTTTATACTCCTCCCCTAACCGCTCTCCTGCCACAGAATTATCCAGCCCCACCAGCAATTTGCTACAATCAGCACTGTCGGAGACGCCGTCTTTCGAAGGAGACTTTAAGTCTGCTCTCAGGTGGACATAAAAGATCTCATGGCACTATTTTGAAGAACAGCAGGGGAGTTCTTCCCAGTTTCATGGCCAATATTTATCCCTCAATCAACATAACAAAAACAGATTCTTTGGATATTATCTCATTGTGGGAGCTTGCTGTGCGCAAATTGGCCGCATTTCCCATATTACAACAGTGCCTACACTCCAGAAGTAACCCTTTGGCTGTAAAGCACTTTGGGGCATCCTGAGCTCTTGAAAGATGCTGTATAAATGCAAGTTCTTTCTGTTTATTTTCACAGAACTATTTCTTGGGCATCAAGACCCCTCGTTCCCCAGCTAGTGTGGGACCACAGGAACAAAGTAATACACATGGATGCTCAGCCACAGTGCCTCAATTGCACAGATCCACTGTAGCAACACTATTTTGAGGAGCAGACAGATAGCATGGCTGCTACAGGACTTGTGCAATCAACAACTTATATTTATATAGCACCTTTAACATAGTAAAACATTCCAGGGCGCTTCATAAGAGTGTTATCAGACAAATTTGATACTAAGCCACATAAGGAGATATTAGGACAGGTGACCAAAAGCTTCGTCAAAGAGGAAGGTTTTAAGGAGTGTCTTAAAGGAGAAGGAGCGAGAGGAAGGGAGGTTTAGGGAGGCTGGAATGTATGTACCTGTGAGCATGTTCAATAAAACCCCAGTTAATCAAGCTCAGGTTCTCCACGATGAGGAGTGCAGTTGTGAGCCTGGTGGATGAACTTGTAGTGTTCAGTTTGATTGTTAAACCTTTGCTAATAAACCAGCTAGTTCTTTACAGCAAGTGCGTAGCTGTGAATTCTTAAGCAAAGAACCCATGAAACAAATACACTACAGGAAGGAATTCCAGAGCTTAGGGCCCAGGCAGCTGAAGGCACGGCCACCCATGGTGGAGCGATTAAAATCAGGGATTGGAGTAGTGGAGAGGTCTTGGAGGGTTGCAGGGCTGGAGGAGATTACAGAGATAGGGAGGGGGGAGACAATGCAGGGAATTGAACACAAGTATCTTGGTTATTAGTACCATAAGGAACCCTCAAGCACAACCTGGAGGAAGTACACTGGGACTCATGACGCAACCCAAGTTATGGAATATTCAATTGGGATGTTGAAACAGATATTCCACTGTCTGGACAGATCAGGGTGGAGTCCCGCTCGGCAGCTATGACAAGATATCAAAAATCAAACCGAATAAAGTATGTGTTGTATCCTGTGTAACTTTACAACTCAGAGAGGGGATATACAGAGTGCCATGTGTGCAGTCTTTGAGGGGGGAGGAGAGAGGGAGGAAGAGGGAGAGGAAGAAAGAACGAGGAGAAGAAAGGGATGAGGACTATGGCAGAGGGAGAGGGAGGAAGGAGTTGGGAGGGGGAGTGGGCTAGGGAGTTAGATATGGCCCTTACGGCTAAAGGGATCAAGGGAAATGGAGAGAAAGCAGGAAAGGGGTACTGAGGGAATGATCAGCCATGATCTTATTGAATGGTGTTGCAGGCTCAAAGGGCCAAATGGCCTACTCCCGCACCTATTTTCTATGTTTCTATGTTTCTATGGGTGGGAGGGGTGGAAGGGGAGGAGGAGAGGAGGGGAGGAGAAGGCAGGGAGAGGGAGGAGGAGTTGGGGAGGGGGTGGGAGGGGTGGAAGGGGAGGAGGAGAGATGCGGAAGGAGGAGGAGGAGGAACAAATAAAAATGGGTCAAGCTGATCTACAGTGAGGCAGACTGTTTCGTCAATCATTGGTTGATGAGACTTTCTGAACAATGCGAGGGTGTTCTTAGAATTTTATAGCACAGGAAGAGGCCATTCGGCCCATAGTGCCCGTGCTGGTTCTTTGAAGGAGCAATCCAATTAGCCCCACTCCCCAGCTTTGTCCCCACAGCCCTGCAAGTTTCCCCCCTTCAAATATTTATCCAGTTACCTTTTGAAAGTTACTATTGAATCTGTTTTCATACTTTCATTCCAGATCACAACTAACAGCGTAAACAAACTCTCCTTATTTCCTCCTGGTTCTTTTGCCAATTGCCTTAAATCTTTGTTCCCTGATGTTTGCTGCTCTCCTTCTCATTGTTTAATACATTTCCAAGCTTTGTGTCATCTGCAAACTTTTAAATGATGGCCCCATACCCAAATGCAGGTCATGAATACCGAATTAATATGAGGGTCCTAATGCCCATCCCTGGGGGACACTACTGCACACATCCCTCCAGTCTGATAAACAACTGTTCACCACTACTGTCTGTTTTCTGTCTTCTGACCAATTTTGTATCCACGCAACCACTGTCTCTTTAATCCCTAAAGATTCAATTTTGCTAATAAGTCTATTTTGTGTCACTTTATCAAATGCCTTCTGAAAGTCCATGTACACAAGATCAAGCTCTCAACCTTCATCAACCCTTTCTGTTACTTCATTGAAAAATGCATTGAAGTTGGTCAGACATGATTGTTTTTATTTGTTCTTCATTAAACACAGGCCCCATGAACAATATGCAATTTTCCATCTGAGCAATTTCCTTTCCCGATGCCAGTTTGAATACCAGCAATTCGGAGGGACAAATGCAAATTCTTGACTTTTCCTTTGGGAAAAAATCTGAGGACGGATGTAAACGCGGGCTGGATTTTGTGGGAGGTCAGCGATCAGTGGTGGATCAGGAGGGACCCCGCTGTGAACCTGCCGCCACGCGCCTTTACCAAATGTCAGGTCTGTTAGCACTGAGCAGGCCCGACACGCAGAGTTGGGGGAGGCAATTAAAATCGTTAGTCACAATACAAACAATTGGTTTTTTTACCAGTTTTTTTATTTTGACAGATCGCCCACTGGTTTCCTGCTGTGCCTAGACCTAGTCTGTGAAGCTGAGGCAGGAGATCAGTGGCCATTGAATCAGCTGATGAGTTGACAGCTTCAAATGTCAAGACAAAGCCTCTAACTGATTCAGAAATGTTCCCTTAACCACGAGCTTCTCTAAACTGCATTTCCACTACAGATTCGAGATGTTGCAAGTCTTTACACAAGTCTCCATCCAGTTTGACCGCATTACCTCTTCCACCATTGACAGATTGCTTCTGTCATCTCTACTTCACCTGCCATCTATTCCATCGGCATGGGCGCCCTTGAAACTCTCTCACCTTGGTCCTCAGAATCCCACCACAATCAGCCCCAACCCCAGCATCACCAGGCACACCAGCAGCACCAAAAACAACACCCACCTTCTCTGCAATCACCTGATGCTGCACAGGACACAGGGCATCAGTACCTGACCACATTGCTGCCCGGGAGGCCAGGGATGGCCTCACCATGGCCAGATTTACTTCACTTGACTCTGTACACCCTGGCTGCCACATGATGCCACATGATGCATCAGGTTGGTACCACTCCACGGCAACCCCATAAAGCATCCCTACAATGCCCAAGCCATTCCTTTCACCCTCATTACCATTGAGGGGGGAGCCGGGGGGGGGGGGGGCGGCGGAGACGGGGGGGTTACCATTATGTCTCACCATTCACTGCAACTAACCAAGCCACTTCCAAAGGTGCACACAAATCTGTCCAAGAACGCAAAGTGTGGAAAGTAAAGGTTTCAAAGTTTGACAGCACATTAACAGAAACTTTACATGAACATTGCATAAAACACCCAAGTGCCTACCCTTGTGTGTTGTTCGTTGGTATGATTGCACTAGGATGAGGGTGAGTGTGGGGTGGCTAGTGAGATGGGGATGTGATAATGTAGAGAGAGAGGGATGGGTGGAGGTGCAAGGTAAGTTGGTGTGAGTAAGGATGTGCAGGAGTAGGGTAGGGAAGGCAGAGTGATGGGGATGTGATGAGAGGCACAGTAGGATAAGGTTGAGTGTGGCTTTGTAATAATGTTTTGTGATCTACTGAGATCATTGAGAGATTTGCACCACTGCAGCCAGGTCCTCCTGACCACATCCCTGCTTGTGCCCTCCTGTGCAATGTGCAACTAGGCTGTGTTGGTCTCCTGGGGAGGTCCCTTCCGCCCATGGGAAGGGAAGAGGACCTCCTTCCGTGCTCTCACTCTCTCCATAAGCATATAGAGGGAGTCATGGCTGAATTTGGGGAGTTAGGAGAAAAATTAAAGGGTAAGACCTCAAAGGTAGTAATCTCCGAGTTACTACCGGTGCCACATGCTAATAAGTACAAGAATAGATGGCAGCGTGGCTGGAGAGTTGGCTGGAGGGAGGGCTTTAAATTCTTGAGGCATTGGGACTGCTTCTGGGGGAGATGGGACCTGTACAAAAACCGGACGGGTTGCACCTCAACAGCACCGGGACCAATATCTTCGCGGGGAGTTTTGCTAGTGCTGTTGGGGAGAGTTTAAACTAGCTTGGCAGGGGAATGGGAACTTGAGAACAAATTGAATAGGGAAGGAAGTGAAGCTGAAATTGGAAAGCAAGAATGTAGAAAGTGAATCTGTAAGACAGAGGCAATGAGGGTTAGTAAGTACTAATCAAGGAGGTCTTCCTGTGCTAAATGGTATATACTTCAATGCAAGGAGTATAGCGAATAAGGCGGATGAGCTGGGAGCACAGATAGAACATGGGAGTATGACATTATAGCCATTACATTGCAAAAGAGGGGCAGGTTTGGTAGCTCAATATTCCTGGTTACAGGATTTTTAGACAGAACAGAGAAGGGGGTAAAAAGGGAGGAGGGGTCACGGTATTGATTAAAGAAACTGTTACAGCAGTGAGGAGGGATTATATGTTAGCAGGAACATCAAATGAGGCCATATGGGTCGAACTGTAAAATAAAAAAGGGGCGATCCCACTGCTGGGCGTGTATTATAGACCCCCAAACAGTGGGAGGGAGATAGAGGAGCAAATATGTCGGCAAATTTCTGTGCAGTCCAAAAACCATAGGGCAGTAATAGTAGGGGATTTCAACTATCCAAATATTGATTGGAACAAATATAGTGTGAAGGGTATAGAGGGTACGGAATTCCTAAAATGCATTCAAGAGAACTTTTTTAGTCAGTATGTAGCAAGCCCAACACAGGAGAGGGCGGTTCTGGATTTAGTTTTAGGGAATGAAGCTGGACAGGGTGAAGGGGTATTAGTGGGAGAGCACTTGGGTGCCAGTGACCATAATTCAGTCAAATTCAAGGTAGTTATGGATAAGGATAACGATAGACCAGGAATAAAAGTCCCAAATTGGGGAAAAGCTAACTTTGCTAAGTTGAGAAGTGATTTGGCCACAGTGGACAAATACTTGTGGGTAAATCAATGTCAGAACAGTGGAAGGCATTCAAGGAGGAGATCCGGAGGGCTCAGGCCAAACATGTGCCTTTAAAGAAAAAAGCTGGGAATAACAATTCTAGAGCCCCCTGGATGTCGAGGGGAGGATAAAGAAAAAAAGAGAAGCTTATGTCATATACTGACGGCTAAATACTGTAGAATCTCTGGAGGAATATAGAAAGCTCACAGATAAAATTAAAATGGATATTAGGAATGCTAAGAGAGAGCATGAAAAATGCTTGGCCAGTAAAATTAAGGAAAACCCAAAGATGTTCTATAAATATATTAAGAGCAAGAGGATAACTAAAGAAAGGGTAGGGCCATGAGGGTATCTGTGTGTGGAGGCGGAAGATGTTGCTATGGTTCTTAATGAATACTTTGCGTCTGTTTTCACAAAGGAACGAGGCAATGCAGATACTGCTATCGAGGAGGAGTGTGATATTCTGGATGAAATAAACATAGTGAGAGAGGAAGTATTAAGGGGTTTAGCAGCTTTGAAAATGGATAAGACCCCAGGCCCAGATGAAATGCATCCCAGGCTGTTGATTGAAGCAAAAGAGGAAATAGCAGAGGGCTTGACCATTATGTTCCAGTCCTTTTTGGATTCATGCATGGTGCCGGAGGACTGGAGGACTGCTAATGTGGTACCCTTGTTTAAGAAGGGAGAAAGGGATAGGCCGAGTAATTACAGGCCTGTCAGCTTAACCTCAGTGGTGAGAAAATTATTGGACTAAATCCTCAAGGACAGGATAAATCTACATTTAGAAAGACAAGGATTAATCAGGGACAGTCAGCACGGGAAGGGAAGATCGTGTTTGACCAACCTGATTGAATTTTTCGAGGAGGTAACCAGGAGGGTTGATGAAGGTAGTGCCTGCTATGTAGTGTAAATGAACTTTAGCAAAGCTTTTGATAAGGACCCACATGGTAGACTGGTCATGAAGGTTAAAGCCCATGGAATACAGGGCAAAGTGACAAGTTGGATCCAAAATTGGCTTAAAGGAAGGAAGCAAAGGGTAATGGTTGACGGATGTTTTTGTGACTGGAAAGATGTTTCCAGTGGGGTTCCACAGGGCTCAGTACTGGGAACCTTGCTTTTTGTGGTATATATCAATGATCTAGATTTGAATATAGGGAGTATGATTAAGAAGTTTGCATATGACACTAAAATTGGCTGTGTAGTTGATAATGAAGAGGACTGCAGAAGGATATCAATCTACTGGTCAGGTGGGCAGAGCAGTGGCAAATGGAATTTAATTCAGAGAAGTGTGAGGTAATGCACTTGGGGAGGGCAAGTAAGGAAAGGGTATACACATTAAATGGTAGGCCACTTAGAAGTGTAGATGAACAGAGGGACCTTGGAGTGCTTGTCCACAGATCCCTGAAGGTAGCAGGCCAGGTAGATAAGGTGGTTAAGAAGGCATACAGAATGCTTGCCTTTATTGGCCGAGGCATAGAATACAAGAGCAGGGGGGTTATGCTTAAATTGTATAATACTCTGGTTAGGCCACAGCTAGAATACTGCGTGCAGTTCTGGTTGCGTATTATAGGAAGGATGTCATTGCACTAGAGAGGGTGCAGAGGAGATTTACTAGGATGCTGCCTGGAATGGAGAATCTTAGTTATGAGGACAGATTGGACAGGCTGGGTTTGTTCTCATAAGAAATAGGAGCAGGAGTAGGCCATTTGGCCCCTCGAGCCTGCTCCGTCATCTAATAAGATCATGGCTGATCTGATCATGGACTCAGCTCCACTTCCCTGGCCGTTCCCCATAACCGTTTATTCCCTTATCACTTCCCTTGTATATCTCCACCCTAAATATATTCAATGACCCAGCCTCCACAGCTCACTGGGGCAGAGAATTCCACAGATTTACAAACCTGAGAGAAGAACTTCCTCCTCATCTCAGTTTTAAATGGGCAGTCCCTTATTCTGAGACTATGTCCCCTAGTTTTAGTTTCCTCTATGAGTGGAAATATCCTCTCTGCATCCACCCTGTCGAGCCCCCTCATTATCTGATATGTTTCGATAAGATCGCCTCTCACTCTTCTGAATTCAAATGAATATAGGCCCAACCTACTCAACCTATCTTCATAAATCATCCCCCTCATCTCCAGAATCAACTCAGTGAACCTTCTCTGAACAGCCTCCAATGCAAGTATATCCTTTCTTAGATATGGAGACCAAAACTGCACGCAGTACTCCAGTTGTGGCCCCACCAATACCCTGTACAGTTGTAGCAGGACTTCTCTGCTTTTATACTCTATCCCCTTTGCAATAAAGGCCAACATTCCATTTGCCTTCCTGATTACTTGCTGTTCCTGCATATTTTTGTGTGTGTGTTTCATGCACAAGGACCCCAGGTCCCTCTGTACTGCAGCACTTTGCAATTTTTCTCCATTTAAATTACAATTTGCTTTTTTATTTATTCTGCCAAAGTGGATAACCTTACATTTTGCCACATTATATTACATCTGTCAAATTTTTGCCCACTCACTTAGCAGATTTTGTGCATCCTCCTCACAAATTGTTTTCCCACCCATCTTTGTATCATCAGCAAACTTGGCTACATTACACTCGGTCCCTTCATCCAAGTCATTAATATAGACTGTAAATAGTTGAGGCCCCAACACCGATCCCTGCGGCACCCTTCAAGTCACTGTTTGCCAACCAGAAATGACCCATTGATCCCGACTCTCTGTTTTCTGTTAGTTAGCCAATCCTCTATCCATGCTAATATATTACCCCCAACCCCGTGAACTTTTATCTTGTGCAGTAACCTTTTATGTGGCACCTTATCAAATGTCTTCTGGAAATCCAAATACACCACATCCACTGGTTCCCCCTCAGCCCGACATTACATCCTCAAAGAACTCCAGCAAATTTTTCAAACATGATTTCCCTTTCATAAAGCCATGCTGACTCTGCTTGATTGAATCATGCTTTTCCAAATGTCCCACTACTGCCTCTTTAATAATGGGCTCCAGCAATTTTCCAACGACAGATGTTAGGCTAACTGGTCTATAGTTTCCTGCTTTTTGTCTGCTTCCTTTTTTAAATAGGGGCACCACATTTGCGATTCTCCTTGGAACAGAGGAGGCTGAGGGGAGACCTCATTGAGGTGTATAAAATTTTGAGGGTTGGATATAGCAGATATCAAGGGCCTATTTCCATTGGTGGAGGGGTCAATTACGAGGGGGCATAGGTTTAAGGTGGTTGGTGGAAGATCAGAGGGGATTTGAGGGGAGGCTTTTTCATACAGAGGGTTGTGGGGGTCTGGAACTCACTGCCTGGAAGGGTGGTAGAGGCAGAAACCCTCACTGCATTTAAAAGGTGCTTGGATGGGCACTTGAAGTGCCGTAACCTGCTAGAGCTGGTAAGTGGGATTAAGCTGGACAATCTCTTGTTGGCTGGCGCAGATACGATGGTACATACTGCAGGGAATTGAATGCGGCCAGAGTGATCTCCTGGACTAGTTTCGATTGCCTGGATAGGTCGGAGAGGAATTTTCCCAGATTTTTTTCCCCAATTGGTCTGCGTTTTTGTTTGGTTTTTTGCCTCTCCCAGGGGTGGAGTGTAAAATGTTGCGATACATGGGGTATCGCAGTTGTGTGAGGCGGACTGGTTGGGCCGGGTGCTCTTTGCCTGTCCGTCATTGTTCATTGTTCATGGGTTTATATGTAACCTTTAGGGCTGCTGACCGAGGGCCGTGTGGCTCTTTGTCGGCCGGCGCAGACACGATGGGCCGGAATGGCCTCCTTCTGCGCTGTAAATTTCTATGTTTCTATGTTTCTTCTAACCTGGGTGCAGCCCTGGCCCTCTGTGCCGCGATTGCTGTAGAACACTGACAGCACAACTGTCAAAAGACAGTTGGCCAGGGTCCCTTTAAGGAAACCAGCTGATGATGAGTCATCAAATTATATCACCAGACCCGCTTCCTCTAATTAGCTGGGAAACGCACTGGGCGTGCTCCACGAGTCCAATCTTGGGAACTTCATTTTGCAGAGTGGGCAGGAGCCAGCAGCGGGGTCGCGAGCTGCCACCGCAGTCGCCCACCCTGGACCAGCCGAGGCTCGTAAAATCCAGCCCATTGTTCCTGCATCAATTGAAGTAATTTGATCTCTGCGCTCCTCCAATTTTGGTCTCTTGCACTTTTAATCACTCTACCATGTACGGCCGTGCCTTCAGCTGCCTGGGCCCCAAGCTCTGGAATTACCTCCCTAAACCTCTCCGTATCTCTACCTCTTGTTCCTCCTTCACAACACTCCTTTAAACCTATATCTTTGACCAAACTATGAGTTACCTGTCCTAATATCTCCTTATGTGGCTCGGAGTCATTTTATTTCATAAAGCTCCGATGAACAGCCTTGGGTTGTTTTATTACATTAGAGGCACTATATTTTTTATGATTCATTCATGGGATGTGGGTGTCGCTGGCAAGGCAACCATTTATTGCCCATCCCTAATTGCCCTTGAGAAGGTGGTGGTGAGCCGCCTTCTTGAACCGCTACAGCCCGTGTGGTGAAGGTGCTCCCACAGTGCTGTTAGGGAGGGAGTTCCAGGTTAGTACCTCATTTTTAGGTACGCCTTGTGTTGTTCCTGACGTGCTCTTCTGCACACCTCATTGAACCAGGGTTGGTTCACTGGCTTGATGGTAATAGTAGGGTGAGGGATATGCCGGGCCATGAAGTTACAGATTGTGTTGGAATACAATTCTGCTGCTGCTGATGGCCCACAGCCCAGTTTTGAGCTGCTAGATCTGTTCTAAATCTATCCAATTGAGCACGGTGGTAGTGCCACTCAACATGATGGAGGGTGTTCTCAGTGTGAAGTCTCCACAAGGACTGTGCGGTGGTCACTGTTACCAATGCTGTCATGGACAGATGCATCTGTGACAGGTAGATTGGTAAGGACGAGGTCAAGTAGGTTTTACCCTCGCGTTGGTTCTCTCACCACCTGCCGCAGGCCCAGTCAATATAAATATAAGCTGTTGTTGGTGTTGATGTTGTTGTTGTACAGGCCATGCTTCACCCCAGCAGAGGGTTCTTCATCCCCTGTAACATGTGATGCTATCAGGCCGAGGCGATTTCTCGTCCCCCTATTCTCCAAGCGGGAGAGAACTCAAGGGCCAATCCCAGCCAGGTAAACAGCAATAACAGCAAAGGCTGAATATTGAAGGAACCGCCAAAAGCCAAATTTCAAATTCTCCTTTGTAATTTTTTTTAATTCCTTTTTGAGAGTTGGGAATCAGAGGAAACTGATTTCAGGTCATTGGCAAAAGAGCCAGAGGGGAGATGAGGAGAATTGTTTTAATGCAGTGAGTCGTTGGATCTGGAATGCACTGCCGGAATTACCAGGATGGCAACAGATTGGCAAGTTTATGGAGGGTGTAAGATGGGAGGCCAGCCAGCAGGGTGTTGCAATAGTCGAGTCTGGAGGTAACTAAAGCATGGATGAGGGTTTCAGCCGCAGGTGGGCTGAGGCAGGGCTGGTGACAGGTGATGTTCCGGAGGTGGAAATAAGCAGTTGTTCCAGATCATAACTCACTGCTGCTTTTTTGCCAAATCGATAGTAACTTTCAAAAGGGAATTGGATATATACTTGAAAAGATTCAAATTTTCAGGGCTTTGGGGCCAGAACCGGTGTATGAGACTAATGGGATCGCTCTTTCAAAGAGCCGGCACAGGCACTATGGGCCAAGTGGCCTCCTATGGTGCTGTATCTTTGTTTTAGGTCTAACATTCGTCATACTGACTGTGTGCATAGAAGTTTTTTTTTAAATCCCTCTGGTTCCACGATGGCAGGCAGAGCTAGCTCCTGAAACAGGAGCGTGCCTCCAATGGATTGCCGTTCTGGCCATGCTGCTAAAGTCAGGCGTCAGTGACCAACCATTGACACAATGGCTGACCTCTGACTTGGGCTCCCAAATGTAATGGAAGAAAAGTGAGACGGTAAAGGACTTGTACATGTCGTTAGCAACGCTGGGAGTTCATACTTGGCTCACTCACAGCTTCAACAGGACAGGGTTTGCACAGGCATGCTCGGTCCAGGGAATTAGCACTGCCAGAAAGATTACTTTCACCAGATGACAGCTCTTGAACAAAGTGAAGCTTTAAAATGTGGAACATCGGGAGATCAAATTAACTTATTCAGTGACTTCATGACCAACCCCTGTCACTCACTTAAATTATGCCAATCTATTGCGAGTCTGGTGATTTCCCCACTACAGGAAAACATTGATTAAATCACAGTTGTGCCCTGGCATCCTGTCATCTGGCATATTGTATTGTACTGTATATATTACATAGCTGCATATTCCCCCGAAGAAACGCATGTGGGTTTTTTTGTCTTGCTTAATTCTTTTATATCCTGGGGATTTTGATATTTGGCCCAGGGTTTCGGAAGAATGTTCAAACACTCTGTGTGAAATTTCAGGGAAGTACCTGTCACCAGATATCAATGTCCTTCAGCACATTGTCACAGCTCTTCATTCAGACAGACAGCAGCCCGAGATTCTACGGCACCTCATCCCAATTAATGCAGCAATCCCAACACATTCTGCAATGGGACAATGTTTAGGGGACATCTCATGGCCTAACCAGCAGAAAGATTTTGTGCAGTCATTGTAACAAGAGTAGGCCATTTGGCCCCTTGAATCATTGTCGTTGACCCCCGCCACAAACTCTGTTCCCTAGCCACTGACTCCATTTCCCCGCCCTGGTCATTCTCTCAGACTATCCGTAACCTTGACCCCAAGCTGAGATTCCTCTCCATCACAAAGACCAACTATTTCCACTCCGTAATATTGCCCATCTCCACCCCTGCCTCAGCTCATCTGCTTCTGAAACCCTTCTCCATGCTTTTGTTACCTCCAGATGCGACTATGCAACATTCTCTTGGCCAGCCTCCCATCCTCCACCCTCCAGAAACTTCAACTGATCAAAACTCGGCTGCCCATGTCCTAACTCGCACCAAATCTCGTTCATCCATCACCCCTGTGCTCACTGGCCTACATTGGCTCCCGGTTAAGCAACGCCTGGATATTAAAATTCTCATCTTCGTGTTCAAACCCCTCCATGGCCTCACGCTCCCTCTCGCCGTAATCTCCTCCAGCCCCGCAACCCTCTGAGAACTCTGCGTTCCAATTCTGGCCTCTTGTCCATCCCCCAAATTCCTTCGCTCCACCATCGGCGGCCGTGCCTTCAGCTGTCTTGGCCTTAAGCTCTGGAATTCCCTCCCTAAGCCTCTCCATCTCTTCTCCTTAAAACCTACCTCTTTAACCAGGTTCTTAGTCATCTGTCCTAATGACTCCTTCTTTGTCTTTATTGTGTCTGTAATGTACTTATGAATGACTCCACGAGGCAATGTGTTGTACTCAAACTGTAGTGACCTTGGTCCTTTATTCGTAACTCCAGAGTGAGGCGGCTGCATGGTGGCTACCCTTTTATACAGCCTCTGCCACAGGGGCAGGAAATCCCGGTCTCCACCAGTTGCACCTTCTAGTGGTGCCAGCATAGTATGTACACAGTGTAAGCCTTATAGATAGTACATCAGGTAAACAAGTCTCCATCTTATGCAACTATACAGTGACTATACAGGGAGTATATCTATAGTCTGCATATAGAATAGTCTTCAGTGTCAATTGTTGCCTAATTTATTTGACACAAACTTTTTGAACAATGGAGGGGGAATGAGCCAGACAGAAAGGTGGGTACCACTAAAACACAGTCACCCATGCTCAGGAACATGATGTATCTGTAGCGACTGATTTCATGACCCCGTGGATGAAACAAACATCGTGTGGCTTTACACATCACTGTACAGAAGAGAACAGACCACACTGTATTTAAGACAGTTAGACCACAGTTCAACACCCTCGTGTGTTATGTAAATTTAAAAAGAAAGGGGGAGAAATTTGTTTATGCCAGCAAAATTGCCTTGGAGTTAGCGGCCGCTGAAAATGGCCACAACGCTAGCAGAGAAAAAGTAGTCTGAGGGACATGGAGATTGTTGGCGCAGGGCTTGCTTTCCATGCAATGTTGTCCTGGTGGCATTGCTGGAGGCAACCAACGCAAAGTTCCTGTCCAGGTGCAGTGTTCAAGCTTCGCGCAGGCACAAGGAGCGAGGCTGTAGAGTTCGCAAGGAATTGTGGACAATGAAGTGGACTGAGAATTAAAGGGGCCATGCACACTGAAGCAATATAAATGAAAATGAAATAAAACAATGCAATTTTCAGCTATTTCTGCCTTTAAAAAAATATATTTCACATTAAAAAGAAAACCCAAATGTGAATATTCAGCTCGTAAAGCTGAATTACTTTCCTAACCTCAGAAAATTGTAAACTGTCTCAGCTCTAACACAATTGGCTGAGCAAGCCAGGGAAGGGGCACTCAGGGTTTCACATGCAGCACTCTAACTTTCTACAGGGGGTAACACTGAAAGGCTGGTCCTCTACCCAGCGGGGTCAGGAGACCCTCCAGAGAGGAGGATGTGGGAGTACATCACCGAGGCTGTCACTGACAGCAGTGTCGCCCCACCATCTGGCTCCAGTGCCCAAAGAAGCTTCATGACCTCAGACCACTGGTCAGACCAACTGCATCACTAGCCTCACACACTGCACAACCCCCAATCACTCCCTACCAACAATCTGCACCAATCACGAGGCACATCTCCCATTCCTAGACTCACCTCACCCCCTTGGAGGAGACGGTGCGGCCGATTCTTGGCAGGGGCACAGCTGAGCCATTGGCCAGTGGCAGGGCTGAAAGGATAAATGATGCAGGTACCCTCACACGTTATCCTCCTTCTGGCATGCGCCTCTTGCTTTCCCGCCCTCCACCCTTGTGCCTTCCTCATTTCATTCACCCAAGAAATGCAGCAAGCCCAGAGGGTGACCAAGAAAAGAGAGAGGAGAGTGAAGAAGAACACGAACAGAAGATTGATCTGACAATCCCGGCCACTAGCTCCTCAAGGTCAACCAGCAAGGCCATTTGTAGTGTCTCCCACTGAAAGTCAGCAGCCTTCCACCGGCCATGCTGCAGCCACTGGGGTAGCACTGCGTGACATCAGTAGGATAGGCAAAGGCACACACAAGACACTCACTAAGAGAATGCAGATGGGTGATGATTTGATTTCTTGATGTCACATTGGATAGATAGATGTATATAGTTGAATTGGAAAGTTTGCTTGGTGGAGACTTTTATTTCAGCATTGTGGCCGAGGGTTTTGTGATGATCAGTAACAGAGAGAAGGTAAGGTGTGGGACTAATGCTGAAAGGGGAATTGAGGTTGTAGTTACTGGGACTGCAGATGGATGATTCCATCCTGGATATCCTGACCACAAAGGGGCTGTCTGAGATGCATCCTTTCTTCTGCTTCTTCCTCTTCTGTGTCTTCCTCTTTCCTCTGCGAGTGGATGCTGTCAAATGTTGGAAATACTCAGCTGGTCAGGCAGCATCTCAACCTGATGTTGCCTGACCAGTTGAATATTTGCGCATGTTCTGTCTTTTCAAAGGCTTTCATTTACCATCTGAGCCCTTGCAAGCATCCAGCAGTGCTCCTTACACAGTTAAAAAAAAACTTTTCACATCTATTGCAGCAAGCCAACAATTCAATAATTTTTTTTTAAAACCCAGTCCAAAACTTTGCATTCAAACTTACCTAATGATGTGTGTGCCCCTTTAAGAGATGCAGATATCGCCACTGTCAGCCTGCTTGTACGCCGGGTTAACAAGGCGTGTTTAGGAGCCAGCGGTTGAAGTTCACATTGTTGATGTTAAGTCGACATTGCACGCCGATTGACATCACCACGCTGCCATTTTTTCTTTTAGGGCGCTGCCAGTTACTGGTAGCACAAAGGGGAAGCGGAATATGGCGGCCACCGCGAGACGCGCCACCAGCTGCAAAAGAGCGACGGCCGCCATTTTATCACCATTTCATGGTGCTAGGAAGTGGCAGTAAGTAACAACAGCAACAACATGTATTTATATAGCGCCTTTAATGTAGTGAAACGTCCCAAGGTGCTTCACAGGAGTATTATGAGATTTTAAAAATTGACACCGAGCCACATAAGTAGAAATTAGCGCAGGTGACCAAAAGTTTGGTCAAAGAGGTAGGTTTTAATGAGCGTCGTAAAGGAGGAAAGGGATAGAGAAGAGGAGAGATTTAGGCAGGGAGTTCCAGAGCTTGGGACCTAGGCAACAGAAGGCACGGCCACCGATGGTTGAGCGATTATAATCACGGATGTTCAAGAGTTCTGAAATAGATGAATTATCAGACCAAGGTTTTTTTTAACAGGTCTGCATCAACTCCAATAAAGTATGCAGCAAAAAGCACTCAGAAGTTTTGTTTTTCAGTTGCTTTGGAAAGAGAAGCTAACTCCCCCAAATAACTTCATGAAAGGAGCCTACTCCCTCACACAAAGCAGCTTATCCCAAATATTTCTCCCCCAATGTCTGAGAGCAAACACGACAAGAAGCCTGAGGCCACCCAAAAGGCGCTGAAATTCAGAATACTCTGAATTGATAATTCAGTTCAGAACTCATTCCTACATTATCCCACTGTAAATTAGTAACTTAAGCATTAAATAGCTCACGGAGCTTCATCTATGTGACATATCTAAAGGTGGACAAGTCCCCTGGACCTGATGGCTTGCATCCAAGGGTCTTAAAAGAAGTAGCTGCAGAGATAGTGGAGGCATTGGTTGTTATCTACCAAAATTCCCTGGATTCTGGAGAGGACCCAGTGGATTGGAAAACCGCAAATGTAACACCCCTATTCAAGAAAGCAGGGAGACAGAAAGCAGGAAATTATAGACCAGTTAACATCTGTCATTGGGAAAATGTTGGAGACTATTATTAAGGCAGTAGTAGCAGGACATTTAGAAAGCCATAATACAATCAAGCAGAGTCAGCATGGTTTTAAGAAAGGGAAATCATGTTTTACAAATTTCCTAGAATTTTTGAGGATGTAAGGAGCAGGGTGGATAAGAGGGAACCAGTGGATGTGGTGTATTTGGATTTCCAGAAGATATTCAATAAAGTGCCACATAAAAGGTTACTGCACAAGCTAAAAGTTCAGGGTTGGGGTAGTATATTAGCATGGATAAAAGATAGAAATAACAGAAAACAGAGAGTCAGGACAAATGGGTCATTTTCCGGTTGGCAAACTGTAACTAGTTAGTAGGGTGCCTCAGGGATCAGTGCTGGGGCCTCAACTATTTACAATTTATATTAATGACTTGGAAGAAGGGACTGAGTGTAATGTAAGCAAGTTTGCTGATGATACAAAGAGAGGTGGGAAAACGAATTGTGAAGAGGATACAAAGAACCTGCAAAGGGATGTAGATAGGTTAAGGTGGGCAAAAAATTGGCAGATGAATTATAATGTGAGAAAATGTGAGGTTATCCACTTTGGTAGGAAGAATAAAAAAGCAAATTATTATTTAAAAGGAGAGAGACTACAAAATGCTGAGGTACACAGGGATCTGGGGTCCTTGTACATGAAACACAAAAAGTTAGCATTCAGGTGCTGAAAGTAATTAGGAACGCAAATGGAATGTTGGCCTTTATTGCAAGGGGGATGGAGTATAAAAGTAGGGAAGTCCTGCTACAACTGTACAGGGCGTTGGTGAGACCACACCTAGAATACTGCGTACAGTTTTGGTCTCCGTATCTAAGGAGGGATATAATTGCATTGGAGGCAGTTCAGAGAAGGTTCACTCGGTTGATTCCTGAGATGAAGGGGTTGTCTTATGAAGGAAGGTTGTGCAGGTTGGGCCTGTACTTATTGGAGTTTAGAAGAATGAGATGCGATCTTATTGAAACATATAATATTCTGAGGGGGCTTGACAGGGTAGATGCAGAGAGGATGTTTCCTCTCGTGGGGGAATCTAGAACTAGGGGGCAGACTCTCAGAATAAGGGATCACCCATTTAAAATGGAGATGAGCAGGAATTTCTTCTCTCAGGGGGTCGTGAATCTTTGGAATTATTTACCCTAGAGAGCTGTGGAGGCTGGGTCATTGAATATATTTAAGGTGGAGATAGACAGATTTTTGAGCAATGAGAGTAAAGGGTTATGGGGAGCAGGCGGGGAAGTGGAGCTGAGTCCATGATCGGATCAGCCATGATCTTATTAAATGGCAGAGCAGGCTCGAGGGCCAAATGGCCGACTCCTGCTGCTATTTCTTATGTTCTTATGTTCTTATATCTCGAGCTATCCCCCATTGTTACAATGCATGGAAACTATTTTTACCAATGTGGCTTGTAGACGGACTGCATGAGTCAGCTGTTTGCAGTTGCTGTGGAAATATTCCTTTCAAGTAGCAGTTACCAAAATGAGCCATTTTCTTGAATTTAACCTCAAGGTTTCTTATCAATAGAATCCGTTTGATGGCCAGCTTCAGGAGCCTGTGGGCTGCTGCGTTTACTCAGAACAGATTAACTGGACCAACCTGATCCAGACTGGTCCAATTGAAATAATAATAGAACATAGAAACATAGAAATTTACAGCGCAGAAGGAGGCCATTTCGGCCCATCGTGTCCACGCCGGCCAACACAGAACCACACGGTCCTTGGTCAACAGTCCTAAAGGTTACATATAAACCTATGAACAATGACGGAAAGGCAAAGAGCACCCAGCCCAACCAATCCACCTCACACAACTGCGACACCCCTTATACTGAAACATTCTACACTCCACCCCAACCAGAGCCATGTGATCTCCTGGGAGAGGCAAAAACCAGGTAAAAACCAGGCCAATTTAGGTAGAAAAAATCTTGGAAAATTCCTCTCCGACCCATCCAGGCGATCGAAACTAGTCCAGATCATCACCCTGGCCGTATTCTATTTCCTGCAGTACTTACCATTATATCTGCGCAATCCAACAAAAGGTCATCCAGTCTAATCCCAATTACCAGCTCTAGGTCCGTAACCCTACAGGTTACTGCACTTTAAGTGCCCATCCAACCATCTCTTAAAAGTGGTGAGGGTTTCTGCACCACCACTCTTCCAGGCAGCGAGTTCCAGATCTCCACAACCCTCTGCGTAAAGAAGCCCTCCCCCCTCAAATTCCCTCTAAACCTTCCACCAACCACCTTAAAACTATGCCCCCTCGTAATAGACCCCTCCACCAATGGAAATAGACCCTTACTATGAGTTGGTGAGTCAGAGAGGCAGTGTGGGGAGCTACAGCAGGGGCAGAAGGCAAAAAGAAGTAGAAAGAAATTGAAAGGTGATGTCATGGCCAAGGGGGTAAGTGATTGGCTGGTGATTGGTAAGTAGTTTTTCGATTTCTTTCTTTATCAGTAAGTAACTGTCATGTTTGTAACTACAATATAGCACCACTGTATCACTGTATACACTCAACTTAGATGCACACCTTGACCACAGGGGGTGAACTTGTGGGAGACAGTCCTTACCTGATCACACAGGTATATAAGGGGAGGTCCCTCGCAAGGTCAACACTTCAGAAGTCCTGTAATAAAGAATAAGGTCACAGAGTGACCTTGTCCTTGAAATGTGCCTCGTGTTGTTTCATGCTGTAGAGTAAGGACTTTACATTGGCGACGAGAAACAGGAATGCACGACTCACAAGAATGAACACTAGTAGCACAGAGGAACGGTACTGTGTTGGGGGGGACTGGGACGACTTTGTCGAGAGACTTCAGCAAAGCTTCGTCACTAAGGACTGGCTGGGGGATGCAACGGCCGACAAGCGACGGGCTCATCTTCCGACCAGCTGCGGGCCAAAGACTTACGCGCTCATGAAGGACTTACTGGCACCCGAAAAGCCGGCGGACAAAACCTTTGAAGAGATTAGCAAATTAATTGGGCAGCACCTCAAACCGGTGAGCAGCATACACATGGCTCGACACAGATTCTACACCCACCGACGTCATGAAGGACAGAGCATACCGGACTTTGTAGCGGACCTCCGGCGTTTGGCCAGCCTCTGTAAGCCTGCAGGGGGGAGATGCTAAGGGACTTCTTCATCGAGGGTATCGGTCATGCGGGAATTTTTCGCAAGTTAATTGAGACCAAGGACTTGACCTTGGAAGCGGCGGTGTTGTTGGCTCAGACTTTCATGGTGGGGGAGGAAGAGACGAAAATGATTTACGTGCGCAATTCTGCTTCTAACGCGGCGATGGATCAGGGAGTCAACATGCTACTCAGAGCCCTGCAGGCAGGCAGGGGCAGTCCGACATTTACCAGGCAGCAATAGACCCCAGAACAGGACCCCAACAGAGACAATGGCAGGCTGAATGGACATTCAAGCCATCACAGTGGACAATGCGGCCTGGGATGGGGCCATTGATACTCACTAATAGGGTACTTAAGAGCAGTCAATGGGACAGTCAGCACTGAATTCCTGGCCTTGGTCCTTTTGTCCCCAACAATGGAATCTTGAACTCCTGCTGGAGGTGTGGGGGAAAACACTCAGCCAGATCTTGCAGATTCCAACAGTTTGTCTGCAGAAACTGCAACCTCAGTGGCCACTTAGCTCGAATGTGTAGAAAACCTGCCACCAGACTTGTATATGAGACAGACAGACCAGAAGAGGGTTCTGTGAGGCAGGATGACTTGTGGGGCAAATCGATG
The DNA here is from genome assembly GCF_044704955.1 of Pristiophorus japonicus. Classification (NCBI taxonomy): domain Eukaryota; kingdom Metazoa; phylum Chordata; class Chondrichthyes; family Pristiophoridae; genus Pristiophorus; species Pristiophorus japonicus. The sequence continues at coordinate 105,745,243 of NC_091991.1, read as the reverse complement.
GATGCCAAGTTCAGCGGGTCCATGCGGTGAACATTCACAGTTCATACACCAAAATGCCACCAATGATGATGAGGGTTTTGTTGAACAGCATTACAGTACGCATGGAGCTGGACACAGGGGCCAGCCAGTCACTCATGGGTGTTCAGCAATTCGAGAAGCTATGGCCACTATAAGCCAGTAGACCCAAATTAGAATGTATTGAAACACAATTACGGACGTACACCAAAGAAATCATTCCGGTGCTAGGCAGTGCAATGATGGCTGTCACACACAATGGGTCAGTGAACCGGCTGCCACTCTGGATTGTCCCGGCAATCGTCCCGCACTGTTGGGGAGGAGCTGGTTAGCTGAGATGAACTGGAAATGGGGGGATGTTCACGCAATGTCCTCGGTGGAGCGAAGTTCGTGCTCACAAGTCCTACAACAATTCGAGTCACTGTTCCAACCGGACATTGGGACTTTCAAAGGCACTAAAGTAGTGATACACATCACCCCGGACGCCAAGCCAGTGCACCACAAAGCCAGAGCGGTGCCGTATGTGATGCGGGAGAAAATCGAGAGTGAATTCGACCAGCTGTTGCGAGAGGGCATCATCTCGCCTGTTGAATTCAGCGACTGGGCGAGCCCCATCGTTCCTGTTCTAAAAGAGGATGGCTCTGTCAGGATCTGTGGTGACTACAAGGTCACCATCAATCGGGTGTCCCTACAAGACCAATACCCACTCCCAAGAGCGGAGGACCTCTTCGCCACGCTGGCAGGCGGCAAGCTATTCACCAAATTGGACCTCACTTCAGCCTATATGACCCAGGAACTGGCCGACGAATCTAAACTACTGACCACCATCACCACGCACAAGGGACTGTTTGCGTATAACAGGTGCCCGTTTGGCATTCGATCAGTGGCCGCGATCTTTCAACGTAACATGGAAAGCCTACTTAAATCCATTCCGGGAACGATCATATTCCAAGACGATATCCTCATCACGGGTCGAGACACCGAGGAACACCTCCACAACCTGGAGGAGGTGCTACGCCGACTGGACTGGGTAGGCCTGCAACTCAAGAGGTCTAAATGTGTGTTCTTAGCTCCTGAGGTTGAGTTTCTGGGCAGGAGGGTTGCTGTAGATGTGATTCGGCCCACCGAATCCAAAACAGAGGCGATTCGACGAGCACCCAGGCCCTGTAACACATTGGAGCTGCGTTCATTCCTGGGACTGTTGAACTATTTCGGGAACATTCTGCCAAACTTGAGCACGTTGTTGGAGCTGCTACACGTGCGCCTGTGTAAGGGTTGTGATTGGTTTTGGGGGGGACTGTCAGAAACGGGCTTTTAATCGGGCGCGTAACCTACTTTGTTCAAATAAGTTGTTGACCCTGTATGATCCACGTAAACGTTTAGTTCTGACATGTGATGCATCGTCCTATGGGGTTGGGTGCATGTTGCAGCAGGGCAATGCTGAGGGTCAACTACAACCTGTGACTTATGCCTCCAGGTTGCTCTCTCAAGCAGAACGGGGATATGGCATGGTCGAGAAGGAAGACCTTGCATGTATCTATGGTCTTCCTTCTCGAAGACCACAAGCCACTCACATCCCTGTTGTCAGACAGCAAAGCTGTCAATGCCAATGCATCAGCTCGCATACAGCGATGGGCTCTCACACTAGCTGCTTATGACTACTCCATCCGGCACCGGCCTGGCACTGAAAACTGCGCTGACGCACTCAGCAGGCTCCCACTGGCCACCACTGAGGGGGCAGCAGAGCAAAGCGCTGAGATGGTCATGGCTGTCGATGCCTTTGACAGTGCAGGCTCCCCCATCACAGACCACCAGATCAAAATCTGGACAAACAGCGATCCCCTCCTATCTCTGATTAAGAAATGTGTCCTGACTGGGGATTGGGCGCCCGCACACGGAGCATGCCCTGAGGAGGTCAGACCGTTCCACAGGCAGATGGATGAGCTCCCCATCCAAGCCGACTGCCTACTATGGGGCAGCCGGGTAGTTATGCCCCAGAAGAGCAGGGAGGCATTCATCAGGGAACTCCACAGCGAGCACCCAGGCATTGTGATGATGAAGGCCATTGCCCAGTCACACGTTTGGTGGCCTGGAATTGACTCAGACCTGGAACACTGTGTTCGCAGATGCACGACCTGTGCCTAGCTGGGTAATGCCCCCAGGGAGACCCCGCTCATTCCGTGGCCCTTGCCCACGAAGCCATGGTCACGCATTCACGTAGACTATGCGGGCCCGTTCATGGAGAAGATGGTCCTCATTGTAGTAGATGCGTACTCGAAATGGATCGAGTGCATCATCCTGAATTCATGCAAGTCATCCACCACTGTGGAAAGCCTCCGTGCGATCTTTGCAACCCATGGCCTGCCGGACATCCTGGTTAGTGATAATGGCCCGTCTTTCACGAGCTATGAATTCCGGGAGTTTATGTCGGGCAATGGCATCAACCACGGTTCAAGCCGGCCTCCAATGGCCAGGCAGAACGGGCAGTCCAAATCATTAAGCAAGGTATGCTCAGAATTCAAGGACCCTCTCTACAATGCCGCCTATCACGCCTCCTGCTGGCTTATAGATCCCACCCGCACTCGCTCACCGGGGTCCCGCCCGCAGAGCTACTCATGAAACGAACACTCAAAACTCGGTTGCCCCTCATTCACCCAGTCCTGACCGACATAGTTGAGGGCAAGCGAAGGTCAAAAAAAGAGTAATTCGAGGGGGAGATGTATAGAAATAAATGACCTTGTATTCGTCCTCAATTTCGCCATGGGGCCCGAATGGTTTGAGGGCATTGTAATTGGCAAAGAGGGGAATAGGGTCATCGTGGTAAAACTCAACAATGGCCAGATATGCCGTAAGCATCTGGACCAAGTAAAAAAAAGGTTCAGCATCGACACGGAGGAACCTGAGGAAGACCATGAGATGGAGCTCACACCACCGCCAGTGAACGAGCAACAAGAGCAATCAGAAGAATGCACAGTCCCTGCGGTCAGCCTGGACAGGCCGGAATCACCACAGGTGACAGACACTCACGTCAGTGTCCAACAACCAGAGCCTCAACTGCGGCGCTCCACGAGGGAGCGTAGACCACCTGATAGGCTAAACCTATGATCCCAGTAAGATTTTGGGGGGGGGAAGGTGATGTCATGTTTGTAACTACAATGTAACACCACTGTATCACTGTATACACTCAACTTAGATGCACACCTTGACCACAGGGGGTGAACTTGTGGGAGACACTCCTTACCTGATCACACAGGTATATAAGGGGAGGTCCCACACAGGGTCATCACTTCTGGAGTCCTGTAATAAAGAGTAGGTCACAGAGTGGCCTTGTCCCTGAAATATGCCTCGTGTGGTTTCATGCTGTAGATTAAGGACTTTACAGTAACCTTTTAACATTGTTGTTGCCCAATTAAGTTAATCCAAAGGTTAAGTCATGGCAGGAGAGCTTGGACACGTGTTATACTCCTCCTGTACTATGTGGGAACTCAGGGATGCTTCCGGTGTCCCTGACGACTACGTGTGTGGGAAGTGCATCTGCCTGCAGATCCTGATGGACTGCATTGCGGCGCTGGAGCTGCGGGTGGATTCACTCTGGAGCATGCACGATGCTGAGAATGACGTGAATAGCAAGTTTAGCGAGTTGGTCTCACTGCAGGTAAAGGGTACATAGCCAGATAGTACATGGGTGACCAACAGGAAGAGCAGTGCAAGGAAGGTAAAGCAAGGGTCCCCTGCTGTCATCCCCCTGCAAAACAGATACAACGCTTTGGGTACTGTTGAGGGGGATGACTCTTCAGGGGAAGACAGCAGCGGCCAAGTTCATGGCACCATGGGTGGCTCTGCTGCACAGGAGGACAGGAAAAAGAGTGGGAGAGCGATAGTGATAGGGGATTCGATTGTAAGGGGAATAGATAGGCGTTTCTGCGGCCGCAACCTAGACTCCAGGATGGTATGTTGCCTCCCTGGTGCAAGGGTCAAGGATGTCTCGGAGCAGGTGCAGGACATTCTGAAAAGGGAGGGTGAACAGCCAGTTGTCATGGTGCATATAGGTACCAACGATATAGGTAAAAAACGGGATGAGGTCCTACGAGAAAAATTTAGGGAACTTGGAGCCAAATTAAAAAGTAGGACCCTAAAAGTAGTAATCTCAGGATTGCTACCAGTGCCACGTGCTCATCAGAGTAGGAATCGCAGGATAGCTCAGAAGAATGTGTGGCCTGAGGAGTGGTGCAGGAGGGAGGGATTCAAATTCCTGGGACATTGGAACCGGTTCTGGGGGAGGTGGGACAAGTACAAACCAGACAGTCTGCACCTGGGCAGGACCGGAACCAATGTCCTAGGGGGAGTGTTTGCTAGTGTTGTTGGGGAGGAGTTAAACTAATATGGCAGGGGGATGGGTACCTATGCAGGGAGGCAGAGGGAAATAAAAGGGAGACAGAGGCAAAAGATAGAAAGGAGAATGGTAAAAGTGGAGGACAGAGAAACCCAAGGCAAAAAACAAAAAGAGCCACATTACAGCAAAATTCTAAAGGGGCAAAGTATGTTAAAAAGACAAGCCTGAAGACTCTGTGCCTCAACGCGAGGAGTATTCGGAATAAGGTGGACGAATTAACTGCACAGATAGCAGTTAACGGGTATGATGTAATTGGCATCACAGAGACATGGCTCCAGGATGACTAAGGCTGGGAACTCAACATCCAGGGGTATTCAACATTTAGGAAGGATAGACAGAAAGGAAAAGGAGGCGGGGTGGCGTTACTGATTAAAGAGGAAATTAATGCAATAGTAAGGAAGGACATTGGCTTGGATGATGTGGAATCGGCATGGGTGGAGCTACGGAATACCAAAGGGCAGAAAACGCTAGTGGGAGTTGTGTACAGACCACCAAACAGTAGTAGTGAGGTTGTGGACAGCATCAAACAAGAAATAAGGGATGTGTGTAATAAGGATACAGCAGTTATCATGGGCGACTTTAATCTACATATAGATTGGGCTAACTAAACTGGTAGCAATGCGGTGGAGGAGGATTTCCTGGAATGTATTAGGGATGGTTTTCTTGACCAATATGTCGAGGAACCAACTAGAGGGCTGGCCATCCTAGACTGGGTGTTGTGTAATGAAAAAGGACTAATTAGCAATCTTGTTGTGCGAGGCCCCTTGGGGAAGAGTGACCATAATATGGTAGAATTCTTTATTAAGATGGAGAGTGACACAGTTAATTCAGAAACTAGGGTCCTGAACTTAAGGAAAGCTAACTTCGACGGCATGAGGCGTGAATTGGCTAGAATAGACTGGCAAAGGATACTTAAAGGGTTGACGGTGGATAGGCAATGGCAAACATTTATAGATCACATGGATGAATTTCAACAATTGTACATCCCTGTCTGGAGTAAAAATAAAACAGAGAAGGTGGTTCAACCGTGGCTAACAAGGGAAATTAAGGATAGTGTTAGATCCAAGGAAGAGGCATATAAATTGGCCAGAAAAAGCAGCAAACCTGAGGACTGGGAGAAATTTAGAATTCAGCAGAGGAGGACAAAGGGTTTGATTAGGAGGGGTAAAATAGAGTACGAGAGGAAGCTTGACGGGAACATAAAAACTGACTGCAAAAGCTTCTATAGATATGTGAAGAGAAAAAGATTAGTAAAGACAAACATAGGTCCCTTGCAGTCGGACTCAGGTGAATTTATAATGGGGAACAAAGAAATGGCAGACCAATTGAACAAATACTTTGGTTCTGTCTTCACGAAGGAAAACACAAATAACCTTCCGGATGTACTAGGGGACCGAGGGTCTAGAGAGAAGGAGGAACTGAAGGATATACTTATTAGGCAGGAAATTGCGTTGGGGAAATTGATGGGATTGAAGGCCGATAAATCCCCGGGGCCTGATTGTCTGCATCCCAGAGTACTTAAGGAAGTGGCCCTAGAAATAGTGGATGTATTGGTGATCATTTTCCAACAGTCTGTCAACTCGGGATCAGTTCCTATGGACTGGAGGGTAGCTAATGTAACACCACTTTTTTAAAAAGGAGGGAGAGAGAAAACGGGTAATTATAGACCGGTTAGCCTGACATCAGTAGTGGGGAAAATGTTGAAATCAATTGTTAAGGATGAAATAGCAGTGCATTTGGAAAGCAGTGACAGGATCGGTCCAAGTCAGCATGGATTTATGACGGAGAAATCATGCTTGACAAATCTTCTAGAATTTTTTGAGGATGTAGCTAGTAGAGTGAACAAGGGAGAACCAGTGGATGTGGTGTATATGGACTTTCAAAAGGCCTTTGACAAGGTCCCACATAAGAGATTGGTGTGCAAAATCAAAGCAAATGGTATTCGGGGTAACGTACTGGCGTGGATAGAGAATTGGTTGGCAGACAGGAAGCAGAGAGTCAGGATAAACGGGTCCTTTTCAGAATGGCAGGCAGTGACTAGTGGAGTGCTGCAGAGCTCAGTGCTGGGACCCCAGCTCTTTACAATATACATCAATGATTTAGATGAAGGAATTGAATGTAGTATCTCAAAGTTTGCAGATGACACTAAACTGGGTGGTGGTGTGAGCTGTGAGGAGGATGCTAAGAGGCTGCAGGGTAATTTGGACAGGTTAGGTGAGTGGGCAAATGCATGTCAGATGCAGTATAATGTGGATAAATGTGAGGTTATCCACTTTGGAAGCAATAACTCGAAGGCAGAATATTGTCTGCATGGTGGCAGATTAGGAAAAGGGGAGGTGCAACGAGACCTGGGTGTTATGTTTCATCAGTCATTGAAAGTTGACATGCAGGTACAGCAGGCGGTGAAGAAGGCAAATGGCATGTTGGCCTTCATAGCTAGGGGATTTGAGTATAGGAGCAGGGAGGTCTTATTGCAATTGTACAAGACCTTGGTGAGGCCTCACCTGGAATATTGTGTTCAGTTTTGGTCTCCTAATCTGAGGAAGGACGTTCTTGCTATTGAAGGAGTGCAGCGAAGGTTCACCAGACTGATTCCAGGGATGGCTGGACTGATATATGAGGAGAGACTGGATCAACTGGGCCTTTATACACTGGAGTTTAGAAGGATGAGAGGGGATCTCGTAGAAACGTATAAGATTCTGATGGGACGAGGCAGGTTAGATGCTGGAAGAATGTTCCCGATGTTGGGGAAGTCCAGAACCAGGGAACACAATCTTAGGACAAGAGATAGACCATTTAGGACTGAGATGAGGAGAAACTTCTTCACTCAGAGAGTTGTTAACCTGTGGAATTCCCTGCCGCAGAGAGTTGTTGATGCCAGTTCATTGGATATATTCAAGAGGGAGTTAGATATGGCCCTTACGGCTAAAGGGATCGAGGGGCATGGAGAGAAAGCAGGAAAGGGGTACTGAGGTGAATGATCAGCCATGATCTTATTGAATGGTGGTGCAAGCTCGAAGGGCCGAATGGCCTACACCTGCACCTATTTTCTATGTTTCTATCCACTATGTCCAGGCCCCTCAAAATTTTGTACATCTCAATGAGGTTTCCTCTCAATCTCCTCTGTTCCAATGAGAACAAACCCAGCCTATCCAATCTGTCCTCATAACTAAGATTCTCCATTCCAGGCATCATCCTAGTAAATCTCCTCTGCACCCTCTCTAGTGCAATCACATCCTTCCTATAATACGGCGACCAGAACTGCACGCAGTACTCCAGCTGTGGCCTAACCAGAGTATTATACAATTTAAGCATAACCTCTCTGCTCTTATATTCTATGCCTCGGCCAATAAAGGCAAACATTCCGTATGCCTTCTTAACCACCTTATCCACCTGGCTTGCTACTTTCAGGGAACTGATGCAAGCACTCCAAGGTCCTTTGTTCATCTACACTAAGTGGCCTACCGCTTAATGTGTATACCCTTTCCTTATTAGCCCTCCCAAAGTGCATCACCTCACACTTCTCCGGATTAAATTCCATTTGCCACTGTTCTGCCCACCTGACCAGTAGATTGATATCTTCCTGCAGCCCATGACTTTCCTCTTCATTATCAACCACATAGCCAATTTTAGTGTCGTCTGCAAACTTCTTAATCATACTTCCTATATTCAAATCTAATCATTGATATTTAACACAAAAAGCAAGGGACCCAGTACTGAGCCCTGCGGAACCCCACTGGAAACATCCTTCCAGTCACAAAAACATCCATCAACCATTACCCTGTGCTTGATGAGATGAGATACACAATCGGCCCATCAGCTTCTGAATGAAACAATTATACCTCAGTTGGTGACCTTTCATCAGAATCTTTCCTGATGAGTCCATCCAAAACGGTGTGTGTATGTAAATGTGTGTGTGAGTGAGTGTGTGTGTGTGCATATATCTGTATTTAAGAACAGAAGAATTAGGAGTAGGAGAAGGCCATTTCAACCTTCAAGCCTACTCACTATTCAATAAGATCATGGTTGATCTTCAACCTCAACTCCACTTTCCTGCCCTATCTGTATAGATATGTGTGTGTATTCAGATTTCTAACATTCACTGTATTTACTTTTTATGTCTGCACATTCATACAAGTCCGATTCAGTGTTCAAATCTGCTCAGGTTTTGTTAAACATAAGAACATAAGAAATAGGAGCAGGATTAAGCCATTTGGCCCCTCAAGCCTGCTCCGCCATTCAATAAGATCATTTTTGGTTGTTCCTGGTCACGTACAAGGAAATAAAATGACACAGAATGTGCGGTACAGATGCAGGCTATTCAGCCCAACTTGCCAAGTGGAAAATGGCATTGCTTCTTGTTTAGCACTGGAATCTATTGGCTGATATATTGTGGAGGACGGGAGCGGACGCACTGTGGGCAAATGTTCTGTTAGTTGATATTGCCATAAACAATTGCAAATGTCTCAAGTTGTATTTCACAGGCAATGTGTGCATTTCAAAGCTGAAACGCAGCCATTTTAAATTACTTGCGGAAAGAACAGTTCATTTTTCTTCAAAAAGAAGGCACCTGTATGTCATGTCCAGCTATAAATAAATTAATTTTCTCAGTATTGTATTTAATACTAGGGAATCTTAATGAGGGTTCAAAGTCCCATCATGAACCTTCTATTTGAAGAATTAATTCTGTGTAATTTTTTTCCAGGTGCAGAGGCTTTTTTAAAAATAAAGTAAATATTGCATTGAACATCTGTCACAATGCAAAGACTTTGAAATGCACAACTGTTTATTAATGTATTCACCTTTCAACATTAATCTACAATCAGGAAATGCATTTGTCGCTTGAGGGTTTTCAATGTCAGCACAATTATACCCAGACAATACAGTGTGACTGGAACTGGGTGTAAAAGACGGGCGATGGATCTGACAAGCTCGGACAGAGTGCAGGGCAACAGCCTGGACCTTCCCCACCCAGCGGTTCCATTCTGGGCGCACACAAGGAGCCAGGCGCGACAGTGAGAGTGTTTGGCTACCAGGGGCATGAGCTCCAGTGGGTCGAATGGCTTTATCTCATGTCCAACGTAAAAGGAAATCCAACAGAGGATGGGCAGTCCCCATAGGTAGTTACTGTTGTAATGTAGGAGACGCAGCAAACAATTTGAGCACAGCAAGCTCCCACAAACATCAATGTAAATAATGACCAGATAATCTGTTTTAGTGATGTTGACTGAGGGATAAATATTGGCCTGGACACCAGGAATAACTCCCCTGCTCTTCTTTGAAATAGTGCCATGGGATTTTTTGCATCCACTTGAGAGAGCAGACGGGGCTTCAGTTTAACATCTCAGCTGAAAGACGGCACCTCTGACAGTGCAGCGTTTCCTCAGTACTGCACTGAGAGTATCAGCCTAGATTTTGTGCTCAAGTCTCTAGAATGGGACCTGAACCCATGACCTTTGATGCAGAGTCGAGTGTGCTACCCACTGAGCCATGACTGACTGGTAATAGTCTTGTTTCTGAAAATGAGAAATTTCATCTAAAAAAAACAATTGCTGCTGCATTGGAGCTAAGGTTCCATAAATAACCATTTCCCCAGGCAGGTAACAGTCAAGGATCCTCTTAGGCAGCTCTTTTGACAGCAGGAATGTCCAATCCAGCCTTGGAAAACAATTCTGTTTGTACTTACATTCCTTATTTGCTGGTTTATGCTGTTTGAATGTTGTGGGATTGGAGGTTGGAAGGAGCCAATTTGCCTCAGGCTCTATAGTGCATGGATATTGGCCAAATTGGTCAATGGGTGAAGGCACTGCCTGATGTAACAACAATCCAGGAAGGGGCCAGGTTCAATTCCTGATCTCAGCCAAGGCAGCAACTGGCTTTGGAGCCCGTCAACTTGGGCTTTCGCTCTTGACTGCTATCCAGTGACCCCCTACTGTGATGTGCGTGTGTGTAGGCATCAGCTGAGGATGGGTTCAGGCTCAGCTCTGATGCCACTCAGAGTTGAATAGTCTTCCAAAGTTCATGCATGAAGATTGGCTGCTTGGATAAGGTGCTGGAACCAGACAGCAGGAGGACTCAGTGAGCTAGAAAATCAAGCAGCAGATAGTTGGGCGTGTGAGCGGCGGGGGCACAGGAACCAATCCCGGCACCTACCCGGTGAGGCCTGAGGTGCCCCTAATATTGGGCCTCATTGCCATTGAGCAGCAGGCAGTAGCCTGCATTCTTTCAATGTGCTCCTCACAGCTCCACATTCAGGTAAGTATATTTTCAAAACTGACCTTGTTGTTGCAGCCTGCAGCAGGCCCTTTAAGGCCGCATGTCAACCTGGTTTTCCTGAGGGCAAATCAACCTTACATTGTGGGCGTCAAACAGGCTCCCTCCGAACCCTTTCTCTCCTTCCGATCCTCCTCTCTCCCTCCGATCCCTCTCTCTCCCTCCGATCCTCCTCCCTTTGATTCCCTTATCTCCCTCCGATCCCCCTCTCTCCCTCCAATGGCCCTCTCTCCCTCCCCCTCTCTCTCCCCTTGCTTCTACCTCACTCCCCCTTTGATCCAATCTTCTCCCTTCTGCCTTCTCCCATGGACCCAGTGAGAGGTCTCTCTCAGTGAGGGGGCTCTCCCAGTGAGGGGACATCTCCCAGTGAGGGGGCTCTCTCAAGGACCCAGTGAGGGGGCTCTCCCAGTTAGGGGGCTCTCCCAGTGAGGGAGCTCTCCCAGTGAGGGGGCTCTCCCATGGACCCAATGAGGGGACTCTCCCAGTGAGGGGGCATCTCCCAGTGAGGGGTCTCTCCCAGTGAGGGGGCTCTCCCACGGACCCAGTGAGGGGACTCTCCCAGTGAGGGGGTTCTCCCAGTGAGGGAGCTCTCCCAGTGAGGGTCTCTCCCGTGGACCCAGTGAGGGTCTCTCCCACGGACCCAGTGAGGGGTCTCTCCCAGTGAGGGTCTCTCCCATGGACCCAGTGAGGGTCTCTCCCACGGACCCAGTGAGGGGCCTCTCCCAGTGAGGGGCCTCTCACATGGACCCAGTGAGGGGCCTCTCCCACGGACCCAGTGAGGGGGGCCTCTCCCAGTGAGGGGGCTCTCCCAGTGAGGGGCCTCACCCACGGACCTAGTGAGGAGGCTCTCCCAGTGAGGGGGCTCTCCCACGGATCCAGTGAAGGGGCTCTCCCAGTGAGGGGCCTCTCACATGGACCCAGTGAGGGGCCTCTCCCACGGACCCAGTGAGGGGCCTCTCCCACATGGCCCTTGCTGTACAGCAGCTGTAACGGTAGAGTACTGCGCATGTGTGTCCGGATCTCGGTGGAGCGCGCATGCGCAGATGAACACAAAAATGTTCGTGCAGATAATCGCTCTGCCCCAAAGATGGGTGCTGCATCGACGAATTTCTAAGCCAGTGTCTTCAGGAGAGGACAAGTGAAAGCAAAAACATGGGGCTAGAAGTCATCAGAGATTACCCAGAGTCCAGTTCACACAGCCATGTGTGTAGACGATCGGCTCGATGGCAGGCTACACTCGTGCATCGTTATCATCATCATAGGCAGTCCCTCGGAATCGAGGAAGACTTGCTTCCACTCTTAAAATGAGTCCTTAGGTGGCTGAACAGTCCAATACAAGAACCACAGTCCCTGTCACAGGTGGGACAGACAGTGGTTGAGGGAAAGGGTGGGTGGGACAGGTTTTCTGCACGCTCCTTCCGCTGCCTGCGCTTGATTTCTGCATGCTCTCGGCGATGAGACTCGAGGTGCTCAGCGCCCTCCCGGATACGCTTCCTCCACTTAGGACAGTCTTTGGCCAGGGACTCCCAGGTGTCAGTGGGGATCAGGGAGGCTTTGAGGGTGTGCTGCTGTAACAATGCAGGTGTGGCCGGGCCACCTGGAGAGGCACTGAGCAAGGAGCAGAAGCCCCCTCAGAGAGGGAGAACACTGGGCTTCCAAAGCCGTTTGATCAGGAGGAGGAGGCAGGAACGTGCAGCCACAGCTCCCCACGCCTGCTTCATGCCAAGAAGGTGGGCCTGGCACAACGACAAGCGTTTAGAAGAATGAGAGGTGATCTCATTGAAACATATAAAATTCTTAAGGGGCTTGACAGGGTAGATGCAGGGAGGATGTTTCCCCTGGCTGGGGAGTCTAGAACCAGGGGTCACCGTCTCAGAATAAGGGGGTCGGCCATCTACACCCTTTTGAAATTTCACTCAGAGAGTTGTGAATCTTTTGAATTCTCTACCCCAGAGGGTTGTGGAGGCTTAGTCTTTGAGTATATTCAAAGCCGAAATCGATAGATTTTTGGACAAGAAGGAAATCAAGGGATAGAGCGAGAAGGTGGAGTTGAGGTCGATGATCAGCCATGATCTTATTGAATGGCGGAGCAGGCTCCAGGGGCCGCATGGCCTACTCCTGCTCTTATTTATTATACTCTTATGTTCTTAACAAGCAATCCTCTGTTCATTTCTGTTTTCTTGTATAAAAAGAAGGGTCAACTTTATGTGTCTTAGCTTTAACCAATGATTGGACGTATTAGTGATGCTATAGTGATTCTATTGCTGACAATACAATCTAGAATGGTATAGCACGGAAGGAGGCCATTCGGCCCGTCGTGTCTATGCTGGTCTCTGAAAGAACTGTCCCATTAGTCCCGCTCCCTCGCCCATTCCCCACAACCCCGTAAATGTTTCCTTTTCGAGTAAATCTCCAATTCCCTTTTGAAAGTCACTATTGAATCTGCTTCCACCCCCCTTTCAATCAGCGCGTTCCCGATCACAACAACTCGCTGCATAACAGCAATTCTCCTCCTCTCACCTTTGGTTCTTTTGCCAATTATTGTCAATCTGTGTCCTCTGGTTACCGACTCTCCCGCCTCTGGAAACTTTCTCCTGATCAACTCTGATCAAAACTCTACATCATTTTGCAAACCTCTATTAGCCTTAAATGATTTCTTCCATCCAGCCAAAAAGCAAGGATGACAAATGGTGCAGTCTAATCATCAGTCTGCTCCTTCACACAGCACAGGAGGAGGCCATTCGGCCCATCATGCACTGTGCCAGCTCTTTGAAAGTCCCACTCCCCCTGCCCACTGCCCTGAAAAATTTCTCCCCTTCGGGTATTTATCCAATTCTCTTTTGAAGGACTTGAGGTGTGAAAGAGGACAGTTATGAAAGGAAGAATACAGCATCATGAACAGGTTGAAATATTACACATAAGAAGGAAAATTGGGCAATGCAAGTTAGAGGAAGTCATGCTCACATTGTACAGTGGCCTGTTCAGTCGCAATCTCGAGCACTTTGTCAGCGCTGGGCTCTATAACCTCCTCCAGCCCTCCAAACCTCCAAGATCTCGGCGCTCCTTAATTCAGGCCTCTTGGGCAGCCTCGATTTTAATCACTCCATCATTGGCTGCCGTGCCTTCAACTGCCTGGGTCCTAAGCACTGAATGCCCTCCCTACACATCTCCGCCTCTCTTCCTACAATGTCAGCTGTGGCTCAATGATAGCGTCCTCGTCTATCAGTCAGAAGGTTAGGGGTTAAGTCCCACTCCAGACATTTGAGCACAAAAATTTATGCTGACACTCCAGTAATGAGGGAGTGCTGCACTGTCGGAGGTGCCACCTGGACATAAAAGATTCAATGGGACTATTTCAAAAAAGAGCAGGGAAGTTCTCCCCGGTGTCCTGGCCAATATTCATCTCTCAATCAATATAACAAATACAGATCATCTGATAATTATCACATTGCTGTTTGTGGGAGCTTGCTGTGCACAAATTGGCTGTTGCGTTACAACATTACAACAGTGATTACACTTCCCAAAATTACTTCATTGGCTGTAAAGCGCTTTGGGACATCCAGTGGTCGTGAAAGGTGCTATAGAAATGCAAGGTCTTTCTTTTGATGTCTCTCTCCTCCTCCACCTTTAAGATGTTCCTTAAAACCTCCTTCTTTGACCAAAACCAGTCCTAATATCTCCTTATGTGGCTCGGTGTCAAAGTTTGTCAAATTAAACTCCTGTGAAGCACCCTGCGATGTTTTACTACTTTAAAGGTGCTATATAAATGCCAGTTGTGGTTGTTGTCAGGGGATGTTATAGACAGATAGTGGAGAGCCAAGGGATGGGAAAGGACAGGCTGGACGACTTTGCATGAAATGCCGGTGGTGGGACAAGTTCCAAGTGGTAAACTGAAGCCTGATATCAGACAGTTACCAACACTAGGGAGGAACTTCCGGATAGCGTATCCTCCAATCACATAATCATTGCTGCACAGAGGGGGCCATTCGGCCCATCGATATACAAACCCTGGAATCATTCAACAAATGGATCCTGCAATGGGAAGAATGGGTCTTTGGAAATAGAGAAATAGAGAATAAGATGGGGACAAATAGTCTTCCCGGGCAGTAATTGTCACGCCACCTTATGAACAGAATGCACCTTTATTACAAATATTTATTTAAATAAACCTTTGGAATGCGATGTATAACATTTGGCGATCTCGGCAATGACCCAGTGGGATGATGGAGTTTGATATTCGCTGCCCCTCATTTATTTATTTTCGACCCAACGACTTTGCAACTTTCAATTATTTTTGGCATGTTTTTGGTGAATGTTGCGGCCGTGAGCTGGGGATCGCTGGGGGAAAGAGATACTTTCTCCTCCTGGGCAGCTATCTGTTAAGAGAGGCTCCAAAATAATACTGGCGACGGATCTCGAGCCCGACAGAATGGGACTCGCACTCCTTACACTTTCCCGAGACAAGGCTTAAACCCAGGCCACCGTTTAGCCCAGATGCGGTGGTATTCCGCTAAGTCTTTGCTTTGTATTATGATCATTTATATACGGATCTAAAGAATACGGCGGTTAAAAATGTTGCACAACACCCCGGAGAAATTGAAAGATTTGTGCCATTAATTCCCGACACATTCCTCCAGATTCAGTCGAAAGAATTTCCCCTGTTAAGTAAATAAGAGATTTCTACAAACACTGCTCACACAGTCCGAAACTCAAAGGTTAACGCCTTTCATTTCTTAAAAAAGGAGCTTTGCAGAAATCTTAAAATGAAGAAAAAAATGGTTATTTCAGGTATAAAATGAGGTTGTGCCAAGTTCCGCTCAGGGGGAATGTGTGTAAAAGGAAACACTAACAGAAACCTTTGGGGGAATTTCTGAAGAGCCACCTGAAGACTTAACAGAAGCCTTTGCAAAGAAAAGCACCTCAGACATCAAACACTGAATGTGTGCTGCAGCCTAGAGGAACACACACGGTGAAAAGGGAAGATCACTTTACACTTTCACACACAGGCAGCCAAGGATCAAACGCATCTTCAATCCCAATGCAATCCAATACCTATTGGCTACTTCAGTTAATGTGTCAGGAGCATTTATTTCAATGCAATGGAAACATGGCTCAATGCTGCTGTTTAAACAGCCAGAAATGTCCTTCGCACATAAAACAATTCGTAAATATAACTCCACACTTTTCATGTTGGAGGTTTAATACAAAGAGCTTGTCGTATGAAAAGTTGTTTGGTCTCGCTTCTTTTTTTACATTGTATTTAGGGTTATGAAACATAGTGCTCGAATTAAGTCAGCCTGTACAATAAAAGGTGCGTTTATATAGCATCGTTCACCACCAGTGTATTGTGCCTTACAGGCCGCAGAGATCTCAGCCTGAATCCCACTGGTTACGGCACTGCGGTACAATATCCCAAAGTCACCAGGTGCAAGAAGCGAATATATCAGCAAGGGTCATCCTTGACCCATTGCTCCCTCCTGGAACATGCACTTGTGGGGAGATCGAGCAAGACTGGACTCAACTGTGAAGCTCTCACTCTTCAGGCTGATGAGAGTAATAATAACTTGTATTTATCAACATCATAGGCAGTCCCTCGGAATCGAGGAAGACTTGCTTCCACTCTAAAAGTGAGTTCTCTGGTAACTGTACAGTCCAATATGGGAATTACAGTCTCTGTCACAGGTGGGTCAGACAGTGGTTGAGGGAAAGGAGGGGTGGGACTGGTTTGCCGCACGCTCCTTCCGCTGCCTGCGCTTGTTTTCTGCATGCTCTCGGCGATGAGACTCGAGGTGCTCAGCGCCCTCCCGGATGCACTTCCTCCACTTAGGGTGGTCTTTGGCCAGGGACTCCCAGGTGTCAGTGGGGATGTTGCACTTTATCAGGGAGGCTTTGAGTGTGTCCTTGAAACGTTTCCTCTGCCCACCTGGGGGTCACTTGCCGTATAGGAGTTTCGAGTAGAGCGCTTGCTTTGGGAGTCTTGTGTCGGGCATGGGAACAATGTGGCCTGTCCAACGGAGCTGATCGAGTATGGTCAGTGCTTCAATGCTCAGGTTGTTGGCCTGATCGAGGACGCTAACGTTGGGGTGTCTGTCCTCCCAGGGGATTTGCAGGATCTTGGGGAGACATCATTGGTGGTATTTCGCCAGCGATTTGAGGTGTCTACTGAATATGGTCCATGTCTCTGAGCCATACAGGAGGCCGGGTATCACTACACTGCACTGCACTAGAGCATCAGCCTAGATTTTTGTGCTCAAGTTCCTGGAGTGGGACTTGAACCCACAACCTTAGGCGAAAGTGCCGAAGGTAAGTTTTAAAGAGCATCTTGAAGAGAGAGGCAGAGAGGTTTTGGGAGGGAATTCCAGAGCTTAGGGTTTAGGCAGCTGAAGGCACGGCCGCCAATGGTAGAGCGATTAAAATCAGGGAATGTCAAGAGGCCAGAATTGGAGGACGTTACAGAGATCTGGGGGGGGGTGGGCGGTGGTTGTGGGGATGGAGAAGGGCAGAGATCTCAGAGGGTTGTGGGGATGGAGGAGGGCAGAGATCTCGGAGGGTTGTGGAGAGGGAGGAGGGCAGAGATCTCGGAGGGTTGTGGAGATGTTTTTTTAACCACTGAAGAAACCAGCAAGAATTTCCGATACTGTAGCAGGAGCAAACCACAACGCCCGAGTAAGATTGTTTATAACTATCTGCTCCAAGTGCCTGGTGGGCTGTGCTGAAATCTTTACACTCAATAGACTGAGTTCACTGGCTGGTCTGACATTCTGATTCCGCTCTTACCGTTTTCTTTCCACAATGCAGTCAGTAATACCAGACAAGAGTACGGCGCTGGGCAATGGTAGTTCAGAAATTCCTAACCTTGAAATGACTTCCTCCGAAAGAGCTTTATCATTGGAACGTTTTGTGTAGCTGGAATGCAGAGAAATCTTTGTTAAGATGCAGACTAAAGGCTAATGAACCAGTCTGAAAGGAATTTCTACTTCTGCCCTCAAGAAAAACAAGGATCGCCTTTTCCCTTTAGCATGTCACTCAGCCTTCCTCTCTTAAACCCTAATGCGTTAAGTGGTGATGGATACTTTATTCTGTAGCAATGAATTGCATTTTGACTCCTGAGGGCAAAAGACAGTGTTCACACTTGGGTCATCTTTTGAAAGCAGCAGCCGTGAATAATGTTTTTATTTATGTACGTTTATCATTAAATCATTGCAAACCACTCGGAAGCAATAGGCACAGCGCAAGGTATGATCAGATTATGTGACGTGCAGGGTATTCACATGCACTCTCTTTGAGGCCAGTCATCAAAGATGGAACAGACACGAGTGTCCCACAATAAGTATAACCGGGGGGAGGGGGGGACATTGGAAGAATGAGGAAAGAGGAAGCCTTTTAAGAGCAAATGGAAATCCTGTTAATGGTTTTATAGAATGATGCGCGGCCATATCCCAGTGTACCATTAATTTTGAGTCAATGCATCAACAGAAGCTACAACTCTGGGACAAACAAATACATTAAAACAAATTCAATGACCAAGAGCCCCAAGCCCGGTGCTGTTCACCCCCCAGTATTTTCTCCCATAGAGAGAGAAACTTTGATTTTCCTTTTGGCTTTGGTTTTGTGAAGAATGTCATGCTGCGGTTTAGTGCGACCATGATCCCTTTAAACATTGTCCCTGTCACTGTACAAGCTGTGGACGTGTCGCCAGCATCACCCGCTCTGATTCCGAAACACGCTCTTCAAATCTAATGCCCCCTCACAGAATAAACTTATATCTAATTTCCCCCAACTACAGGATTTCTTTGAAAGCATGCTGTGATTGTATAACCTATTCTCTGTCTGATCACTATATTCTGCTTTTATATCAGGCTCACACCTGATGCCAGTTGGCTGAATTAGCCAAGCCCCGCTTGTTAAAGGGACAGTCCTTCTCCTCAACCTCTATACCAGGAGACTATTGTTAATGAAGAGGAATGTGTGTGTGTGGCACCACAGGTACAATATCACAAGAAATCGACATCGTTTAGCATAACAACGTGTAATTGACAGGAACTGTCTTCCAGCCCGGACTAGAAGATGAAAGTTCCCGCTGGTTGAAAGCTGCAGCTGTCAGCACAAGGAGTTTGGGAAGTTTCCACCCAGCTCCAAGGGATATCATTTCACCGCGCCGTTTCCCACAACTCGGCATTAAATTGGCACTCAGACACAAGGACCACAGACATGGCTTCTGTGGGGAAATGGTACAGCAGTGGGTGCTCTTCAAAGGTTGCAGATAATGGGCATTGTTGGAACCACGGCCGTCCATTCAGCTATGCTTGAAGCTGGCTGGGGAAACGGCTCAGCGTTGACTTCCCTCGCTTTACTGTGGGGTAGACCCCCGCTAAAATAATTATTTTTAAAAGCCATTTACAGCAATATCAGTTTCAGAAAATAGAGATTTCAATCACAAAATGAATGCAGGGAAACTAGTACTAGCACAAGTGGATATTTGTTGTTACATTAAATACATGCTTTCCAAAAATCCAAATAACTTCTATTATTCCATTGCCAGGGCCGGGAATGATAAGCAGATTCCCTTCAATAGCACCTCGTCTTTGCGAGGGATTCTTGAATACCATTGCGGTATTCATGAACCTCCAAGTTGGTAATAATGAGCCTCTGGTTGTGTGAATGGCCTGAGACCCTGTGAATTGTGTTGAAGGGGCCATGCGAACAATCTGGCATTGCCTTGCATACCGGAGACAGACATCTCGCTTGCCAGGAAAGTGACTCTGTAAATAGGGAGAAACTGGAGGGTCGATAACCACAGGACACAGGTTTAAGGTCATTGGCAACACAATCAGAGAGAGATGAGGAGAATGTGTTTACACGGCGAGTTGTTGTGATCGGGAACGCGCTGCCTGAAAGGGCGGTGGGAGCAGATTCAATCGTAACTTTCAAAAGGGAATTGATAAATACCTGAAAAGGAACATTTTGCAGGGCTGTGGGGAAAGAGTGGGGGAATGGGACTAATGGACAGCTCCACCAAAGAGCGGGCACGGGCACGATGGGCCGATGGCCTCCTGTGCTACAAGATTCTATGATTCAATACAAAGTTGTCACTTTACTGTTCACAATTGAGCAATGGAATTGTCGAGTCTGGAAGTAACAAAGGGATGGTTGAGGGTTTCAGCAGCGAATGAGTTGAGGTGGGTCAGAGGCGGGCGATGTTACGGAGGGGGAAATAGGTGATCTTGATGATGGAGAGGATGTGGGTTCGGAAGGTCAGCTCGGAGTCAAATAGGACGGTGGGGTTGTAAACAGTCTGGTTCAGCCTCAGACAGTAAGTATACAAAGTACATACCAGCTAGGTATAACTACCCAATGGGTGGACTTGACCATGTACAATGCCTGGCAAACAAATACAGATAGATGTATATCGATGGGTATGAACAGAAATAAATACACACTTTAAAGGTTAGAATGTGGAAAAAGTGAGATGGGCTGAAACCAAATATGGTGTTGTGATATCATATAGAGGGCATCTTTGCAAAGCAGTGAATAAAATCATTGGTTTTGTCATTGTTGTTGTGGTTGCATTAGCAACGTTTATGGTTTCTGATAGGATTTTCTTCAGGAGATAGATGAACGGGAAACAGCTGTGGTCCATGTAAGGAATGGAATTAGTGTAAATATTGTTTGTGATGGGTGTTATCTTTGCGCTGGGCCCTGGAACATGGTGGGCCACCCTGACCTGTGTGAGAACACCACCGCAGGTCAGGGCTATAAATAGAGCTGGAGCACCGGGCCCTGGAACATCGTGGGCGGAGGTGCAGCGAATGAGGGTACGGGGCCCAGGAGAGGCGAGGGCCCAGGGGCAGCACGGGCCAGCCCACACTGCAATATGTGTACGTACTAGGTCCGTGCAGCAGAGCTGGTCTCCAGTCGTCCTGGTTAACCCTTGCCACTGGATAAAGGCCTAGCTCTGTCAAGCCCATGTGGTGGCTGGTGTACAATGGTCACCACACGTTAAAAAAATCCACGCACAGGCATCTTCCACCCTCTCAATTGGAGTTCAGGACTGGAACATCAGGTCCTTCATTGAAACATCTGTGAACTCTTGTGGAAGCAAGTCATCCTCATTCGAGGGAGTGCTTATGATGATTTCACGACCCAACTGATACCGCCGTGGTTTAAAGGGCAATATGCAATGAGAAATATTAATATCTGCAATCTTCTGATGGATACTCCTCCGCTTTTTAGTTTACTGATTGCGTGTGATGCAGTTTTTCTCCTGAATTCTTGTGGTGCAGAGTCCCCTTGCCAATTCGATGGCAAAAGTATGAAGTGAAAGACAAAAATGCACATCAGGGCACTGTTAGCAAGATCATGTAGAAGAGGTGACCATGCACTGGTTGGGTAAGCAGGAACTGGCAGTTATATGGTACCTTATTGCATCTCTCAGGACACACCAAGGCGCTTTGCATTGAAAAAGCCAATTTGAAGTGCAGTCAATTTTGTTGTGTAGATGATCTCAGCAGGTATTACATACACGGCTACCGTCCCCAAACAACAGTGAGATGGAGAACCATTTTTGTTGGCCAGGACAACTGGGAGAACTCCCTGCTCCTCTTCAAATAGCGACGCGGGATATTTAACATTCATCATGTCAGCTAAAGAATGGAGCTTCCCACAGTGCCCATCATCCTCTCATGTTGTGGGCTGTGGGGGTGGAGCCAACAACCTCCTGACTTGGGCCAGGGTGCACCAAGTGACACAAGCTGACATTTCGGTGCATTGGCTGCACCATGAGAGCAGCCAGTTCAAACCTCTATCAAGTAGTTTTTAAAAGTTAAAATATGTATACCACATTTTAATGACTGCCCCGCCAGCCCTTTTCAATCATTAAAAATCTCTCTGGCAATCGGAGACTGTTTGGCATCATTCCAATGCTCTCCTGGCTGGCCTCCTATCTTCCACCCTCTATCAACTTCAACTCATCAAAAACTCTGCTGCCCCTATCCTAACTCACACCAAGTCCTGTTTACTCTTCGCCCCTGTGCTCACTGACCTACATTGGCTCCCATCCTCAGGTTCAAATCCCTGCATGACCTCAACCCTCCTTGCCTCTGTAAACTCCCTCATCTCAATGCTCACCCGCGAGGCATGGCTCCATTTTGCTTGAACGGTCCTGTTGAAAGTGTGCCTGCTTAATGGTATCTAGATGATGGAGCACAACGACAGGCTTGTGGTGTCTGCACATTGGTGACCAATGACCAGTCGTACCAAACCAGATCAACGGCAATGGTGCAATCCTCTAACTGCTCCTTTGCCGGGGCAGATACATCCTTTGCGGGTCACCTTACTTTAATCAGTGTGTCTCCAGCCACAACAGAGCAGGCAGGAAGTAACGGGAGAGGCAGGTGACTGACAAAGCTTCATCTATAAATTCTCTTGGCACAGTGTAGGGATCAATTATGGTTTGGCTGCAATGCACTTCTCTTCTGATCTGGCATAATAACTAGTGTAATCAGAGGTAATTTAATGCCACTTCTAGAGGCGCTCGCCTCACGTGTGTTGAACAAATTTATGTTTGTTTCACTGGTTATAATGAAATTACTGTTTTGGGATAATAAGTGAGTCAGCAGTGCTGGCTGGACTGTTAATAAGTGCGCTGACAGGTGAGCTTGGTGGATTATGGATGATCATAACAGTGGGACTTCCATAATTCAGCAAGCTGATCTCAATGAATAATTGCTGGAGTTGTGCTTCACAGAGTAGCTTTGTGAGGACTGGTGCTCTGAGTTTGGGCTCGAATGCTGCAAGCTGCTGCCATGTAACCCTGCAGTTATTGCCTGGTGAGGAGTAGCACAACTGTTTAGAGTTTCTGTTAGCTTTGTAGCTGTATTTAACGTGGACAGAACATTTAGGTTGAAGGAGCCAAGAAAGAGCCCAGATATCTGATTGAAGTGGGCTGGTAGTGGCTGTGTATTTAGAAATTCCACATGGTGGCTGCAGCCTCAAACACTTTGACCTTGCTTTTGTAAGCTCCTCAAATGCGACTTTGCTGTCATTGACGGAGACAGGGAAGATCAAAGCACCCTTTTCCCCTCCTCAGGGCAGTCCCCAAGAAGTATGTCCGACCTCAAGTAGACATCCACCAGAAATGAAACAATCAACAATTGGGACAGGTACTCTTTAATCTTCCTTCATTATCTTCAAGTTCCTTGTTGAGCTGTTCGAGCCTCACTTCAGAGATTTGAGCACATCATCTCGGCTGACAGTCCACTGCAGTACCAAAGGAGTCATCATAGGCAGTCCCTCAGAATCGAGGAAGACTTACTTCCACTCTAAAAGTGAGTTCTCAGGTGACTGAACAGTCCAATACGAGAATTACAGTCTCTGTCACATGTGGGACAGACAGTGGTTGAGGGAAAGGGTGGGTGGGGAGTCTGGTTTGCTGCACGCTCCTTCCGCTGCCTGCGCTTGGTTTCTGCATGCTCTCGGCGACGAGACTCGAGGTGCTCAGCGCCCTCCCGGATGTGCTTCCTCCACTTAGGGCGGTCTTTGGCCAGGGACTCCCAGGTGTCAGTGGGGATGTTGCATTTTATCAGGGAGGCTTTGAGGGTGTCCTTGAAACATTTCCTTTGTCCAGTTGGGGCTCGCTTGCCATGTAGGAGTTCCGAGTAGAGCGCTTGCTTTGGGAGTTTCGTGTCGGGCATGCGGACAATGTGGCCTGCCCAGCGGAGTTGGTCAAATGTGGTCAGTGCTTCGATGCTGGGGATGTTGATCTGAGCGAGAACACTGACGTTGGTACATCTATCCTCCCAGTGGATTTGCAGGATCTTGTGGCGACATCGTTGGTGATACTTCTCCAGCGCTTTGAAGTGTCTACTATTTTTAGCCCATGTTTCTGAGCCATACAGGAGGGCGGGTATCACTACTGCCCTGTAGACCAGAAGCTTGGTACCAGATTTGAGGTCCTGGTCTTCAAACACTCTCTTCCTCAGGTGACTGAAGGCTGCGCTGTGCTGCACTGTCTTTTGGATTGAGATGTTAAACCGAGACCCCAACTGCTCTCTCAGGTGGACATAAAAGATCCCATGGCACCATTAGAAGAAAAGCAGGGGTGTTTTCCCTGGTTTTCTCGTCAATAATTATCCCTCAATCAATCTCATTAAACAGATTATTTGGTCATTATCACATTGCTGTTTGTGGGAGCTTGCTGTTTGCAGATTGGCTGCCATTACAACAGTGACTACATTTCAAAAGTACTTAATTGGCTGTAAAGTGCTTTCAGACGTCCTGAGGCCATGAAAGGCGCTATATAAATGCAAGTAAATTGAGATGAATGCGCTATCTTTTCCCTGGAGGTTTTCAATGCTGACAATGGGTGACAAAATGTAAAAGGAATGGTCCACCCATCATCCTGAACCTTGCATATTCGCTTCGCCCCCCCACACTCTCATATTTTGCCGAGAACATAATGTTACATGACATAACATGACATATGGGGATCGGGCGGGAAAGTGGAGTTGAGGTCGAAAATCAGCCATGATCTTATTGAATGGCGGAGCAAGCTGGAGGGGCCGTATGGCCCACACTTGCTCCTATTTCTTATGTTAATACAATCAAGTTTTACTCAGGTGGCAGTATGTCTGGGGGCAGTGAGCCTTGACCCTTGCTTCACAATGAAACAGAAGGATGGAATTGTGTGATCAATGTGTTCCCAGCAGGCGCACACGGCTGAGTGAGGTCACTGAAAGTCTCCAGTGAGTGCAAGGGAATGTCCCTTTATAAAGATTGAGAAATTAAAGGACAATTCACGACAATGAACTTGCCCTTTAAGATTTTGACTTGTAAATACAAGTTTGCAAAGAGCGGGAACGATCCACTCCCGAGCCTGCACAGGCGTAAAGCCAAGTGCATTTGGCATGAGTTGCTACCAAAGGAATCAAGGCTATTTTAATTCTGGCAGGAATACAGTGCTGAAACCCCAACTCCATCAGATGTGAACATGGCTTGAGCTGGACGTGTCACGGTGCCGGGGGAGCAATGGTTACTGTGAGGCATCAGGTAAGATCGACATCAAGAACCTAAGCCAAAGAAAGCATTTCATAAAATAGTTGAATGGGACGTGAGGAGTTCCCAACTTTGCCTGATTGAAGTCAGTAATCCCTGCTGTCAGGCGGCCTGGAACTGCTGCGGAAATAACCCCAGCTCTTTGTTGCAGACTCCCATTTTTGAACCAGGATCAAAATACACTTTGCCCGACTACAAGCATGCCACTGTTGATGCTGGCACCGGATGCAACCCGTGTCTCCTGTCCCCATAAAGCAGCAATCACCACCGCTGGCTGCAGCATCTGGTCACAATACCTTCCTGACCCGGCAGTGCAGTCCAAAGTATTTGCCTCCCAAATCTGCTGACAGCTTGAGATGTTGCTCACATACCAACCATACGGCTTTGGCATTAGCAGGCACTGGCCCGTTGGCAGCGTGCCATGTCAATTCAGCCAGTTCTCAACCAAGTTGTATTATTTCAATTATTATTCATGCTCGGGATGTGGGCATTGTGGTAGAGGCCGGCATTTACTGCCCATCCCTCGTCTCCACAACCAAGGGAGGGGCTTGCAAGGTCACTTCAAAGTGCAGTTAAGAGTCAACTAAGTTGGTGTGGGACTGGGGGCATGTAAAGGCCAGGCAGGGTAAGGGCAGCAGGATTCCTTCCCTACAAAAGGACATTAGTGAACCAGTTGGGCTTCAATGACAATCCAACTTCATGGTCGCTTTTACTGCTATTTAAACTGAATTGAAATTCTCAAACTGCCCTTGGAGAATTCTATCCCTGATGCAGTGGCAGGCCCATGGCACTGTCAGGCAAGCCCTGCTTGTGTGTGAGGGTTCAGTGTGCCCCTCAGGCATTGCATTGCCTCCTACTGGCAGGTAAGGGATACAGCAGTGTTAGCGAAGGAGGGCAACACTTTGGGCTGAACTATGGCCTGGCCGGAGCCTCATGACAGCCAAGGTCAAAGAGCAGGAAAGAATAGCGCTTTCTTCAAACAAACATAAGGATTAAAAATGCACTCATCATTAAAGGTGATACGCTGAAGAAAAGCAAGGGACAGCTTGGCATTAGCAGTCACACACAGTTCCTGACCTCCTGGCCCTACCTTCCTGACAGAAGCCATGATCAATGCAGCTCCCCGACCTCACTAGGAGGAGCACACAAAGAGAAACGCTGTGCGGGGGGATAGACGTAAATAGTGGGTAAGAAAAATGTGGTGGCGAGAGCGAAGCTGCATTTCCTTTTCTTGTCTGAATGCCACGTGAGGTAAGGTTTGTTCAGAACCCACAATAGCCCAGGTCCGAGTGTTGAGTAGATTGACACAGTGCGTGAATAAACAGAAAGTCTAACCATGCCGTGAGTGATGTGAAGCACCTTACTGAGCCCAGGAGCTGGCCGCTTAAACTTACATCAAGTGAGTGTGTGCGAGTGTCACTCACACAACACCCGTGGTTCCCATTCAGGTCATGTCAATAGTGCCTGGAAAACAGGCTGGCTCCTTTCAGGTGCTGACATGATGTCCCATTTGCTCTTCCAATCTGTGGCACTGATTTGTGGCAGCTTTGTGCAGCACAGTCCATTGACGGCCGAGCCGGAATCTCTTCCCATCAACATCTTTATAGCCGCGTTCCTCTCATGTCATCTGGATTCAGTTATATATGTATACTATAGATATACTCTCTGTGTAGTCACTGTATAGTTGCATAAGATGGAGACTTGTTTACTGAAAGTACCATCAACAAGGTTCACACTGTATACACTATACTGGCACCACCAGAGGGTGCAACTGGTGGAGGCCCAGGGGTCACCTGAACACCACAGGTACCCAGGTATAAAAGGGAGTCTACCATGTGGTATCCTCACTCTGGAGTTATATTAAATGGACTAAGGTCACTACAGTTCAAGTAATACTTTGCCTCATTGATGCTCATTATCAGAGCATCTAAAGACATAACAGATTCATTTGTGCCTCTTAAACCCTTAGCTCACAAAGAAACTCGTTTTAACCGAATGGTGGGAGGAAACGGGCTTGTTCGGGTGGGCCGCCCATTTTACCCCCCCAGCCTGAATTTCCTCTCTGCGGCAGCCTTTGGTAACTTTGTTTTTAATTAATCTGGCATTTATCGCCTATCCCTAATTACCCTTGAGAAGGTGGTGGTGAGCCGCCTTCTTGAACCGCTGCAGTCCGTGTGGTGAAGGTACTCCCACAGTGCTGTTAGGGAGGGGGTTCCAGGATTTTGACCCAGAGACTATGGAGCAATGGTACAATCGACGGATTATCCAGCAACTTGTGGCGATTCGCAACTCGTGGCCTAACTCTCCCTCGTCACAGATTGCTGGCTTACTTACTCACCAATAACGGCGGGTGCCATTAAACTCATCGTTATTCTGCCAGCAAGTACCGGCCCAATATCTCACCATCGTTTCCATAAACCTGAGAGGACCTTTAACCCGTCAATATTACAAATGTAAGCAGATTCTGAAAGTCTTTCGCACAATTGGAGAAAGGCAGGTACCTTACCCCAATATGAAGCTCATCTTACTCCTGTCACATCTTCAAATTCCAGTTGTAACAGCCATGAATAATTGCTTGGTTACAGACAGAGATTAGCACAATTTCCAAGGGATTATTCACAGGTTCAAATTTTTCTTTTGACCATCAAAGCCTCCTCTTGCCAATCCCATCTTCACTGGCTGTTTTTCCCCCAATTAATTATAATCTCTATTCCCCAAGATATTCCTCGTCTTCCCTCTCCATATCCACCCAAGTACTTGTTTTCTTCAGCAGCACTGCACCCTAACCCATCCTAGTAATCATTTGTTCCTCCCATCCTCTCCTGAAGGTGCAGACATGGGGGGTGAAATTGGGTTCATCCCTGTTTGGGGGGCATTAACCGAGTCGGGGCGGGACTTGCTGCGCCTGGCATGAAAGTCCCGCCCTGCCCGCAAAATTCGGGTTACCGCCCCTCACAGGAAGTGGAGTGCAATGTCGCGCACTCCGTTTCATGTTGGGGTCATGTCTGAGGCATTATGCAGGTGGGATCGACTTTCTGCGTAGCATTGACACGTTTCAATGCCCCTCCCCTCCCGTTAAAGGAGAGGGCCGCTGTGAGCTCTGCAGGCCCTTTGATGGCCTCCACTGGGCCCCCAGGGCTGTGTGGTGCCGTGGCAGAGTGCCGGACCACATGACATCGACGGAGCATGGGCCGACTGAAATAAAATGGCACAGCGCAGCGCACCTCCCTTTTAACGTGGACATCGGCCCGATTCGTGACCCACAAGGCTGGTGCGGACATCATGGCCTCCATGGGCGCTCGGCAATTTCCAACGGCGAGTGGAAAGGGCTCGCTGCGCACGGCGATGATGTCATCACCGGAGGCACGCTCCCCCCCTGCCCCCCCAAGGCAAAAACAGTTTTGCACCCTCTGAGCGCCTCCCGAAGGTGCTAATGGGAGGCACAGAACAGGGCAATTTCGGCCACTTAGAGTCTTCACCACGAGTGTCAGCAGGCTATTCGACCGAGTGGGGATGCACCACAGCCAAGTTCAATCCTGCCTCATGTGATAGCCAAATGAAAATCCTTACAAGCAAACGTTAGGCCACAGCTGGAGTACTGCGTGCAGTTCTGGTCACCACATTACAGGAAAGACGTGATTGCACTGGAGAGGGTACAGAGGAGATTTACGAGGATATTGCCTGGACTGGAGAATTTTGACTATGAGGAAAGATTGGATAGGCTGGGTTTGTTTTCTTTGGAACAGAGGAGGCTGAGGGGAGACTTGATTGAGGTGTATAAAATTATGAGGGGCCTAAATAGAGTGGATAGGAAGGAGCTATTTCCCTTAGCAGTGGGGTCAACAACCAAGGGGCATAGATTTGAAGTAATTGGAGGAGGTTTAGAGGAGATACGAGGGGAAATTTCTTCACCCAGAGGGTGGTGGGGGTCTGGAACTCACTGCCTGAAAGAGTGGCAGGGGCAGAAACCCTCACCACATTTAAAAAGTACTTGGATGTGCACCTGAAGTGCTGTAACCTGCAGGGTTACAAACCGAGAGCTGGAAAGTGGGATTAGGCTGGATAGCTCTTGGTCGGCCGGCGCGGACACAATGGGCCGAAATGACCTCTTTCCGTGCTGTAAGTTTGTATTATTCTATGTTATTGGATAGTAATCAGAAACTGGTACAGGAAAAATTCTCCTGGCCTCCATCAGCCCCTTGGTGTTTTGGGTACATTCTCTGTATTTCTGCTGTTTATCTGTTTCTCTTTTATCATTTGGTTAAAGAAAGACTCACATTTCTATAGCGCCTTTCACCACCTCAGGACATCCCAAAGTGCTTTGCAGCCGATAAGTGCAGTCACTGTTGCAATGTAGGAAACGCGCTGGAGCACCAGGCCCTGGAACATCATGGGCCGCCCCGACCTGTGTGAGAACACCACCACAGGTCAGGGCTATAAATAGAGCTGGAGCGCCGGGCCCTGAAACATGGTGGGCGAAGGTGCAGCGAATGAGGGTATGAGGGCCCAGGAGAGCCAAGAGCCCGGGGCAGCACGGGCCAGCCCACACTGCGATATGTGTGCGCACTAGGTCCATGCAGCAGAACTGGTCTCCAGTCATCCTGGTTAACTCTTGCCACTGGCCCAACACCTAGCTCTGTCAAGCCCGTGTGGTGGCTGGTGTGCAACGGCCACCACACGTTAAAAAAATTCACACACAGGCATCTTCCACCCTTCAACTGGAGTTCAGGACTGGAACATCAGGTCCTTCATTGAAGCATCTGTGAACTCATGTGGAAATAAGTCATCCTCGTTCGAGGGACGCCTATGATGATGTGGGAAACGCGGCAGCCAATTTGTGAACAGCAAACTCCTTCAAACAGCAATGCAATAATGACCAGAAAATCTGTTTTGTGATGTTGGTTAAAGGACAAATATTGGCCAGGACACCAGGAAGAACTCCCCTGCCTTTAAACTGGGACCTTAGTTTAACGTCTGATCTGATAGACAGCACCTTCCATTGTGCAGGACAGAGACCACAAGGTGACTCACATCGGCCTATAAACCTATTGGCACATTGACCGGGTAATTGTCAGACAAAACAGCAACACTACGATTCCGCAGCAGAATTCAGTCGTGAGGTTTGTTTACTACAAGTCAGGTCTACTGTACTGATCGATTAACCTTGGTACTATAGTTAATTGGGTTCCATAGCATGAAAGCACACTTGTTAATGTATCAGTTCAATGTGTGCAGGCTCCCAAACATACTGCTACTGTTAACTACCAAAGAACGTTCTGTGTGGTGACTCTGTCAGCCAGTAATGAAATGACTCATGTCACCAAGCAATGAAAACAATGAATGTTTCCTACAGATAAAACTGCTGTAAAAATAACTTGGAACTGACTCATGTGCCAGAAACTGAGAAATGACTTAAGATATAATCTTGTAAACGAAACCCCAGATAGTTGTGCTATAGTGAGTGAGGTCTGGGGAGCACAGGATGGGAATTTGAACAGAGGTATTCATCAAGATTGAAGAAAGAACTTGCATTTATGCAGAACCTTTCACCGGACATCCCAAAGTGTGTTACAGCACTTTTGAAGTTTCGGCACTGTTGTTACGTAATAAAACACAGCAGCCAAGACGTACACAGTAATGAGATAGATGGCCAGATACTCTGTTGCTTTTTAAGTGATGTTGATTAAAGAATAAATATTAACTGGGTCACCAAGGAGAACTTCCCTGTATTTCTTTAAATAGTGCCATGAGATCTTTTATGTCCACCTGAGAGAGCAGTTTTAACGTCTCATCTGAAAGACTGCACCTCCAACAGTGCAGCACTCCCCCTGCACTGCATTGGAGTGTCAGCTTAGATTACATGCTTACATTTCTGGAGTGGAGCTTAGAACCTACAACCTTCTGACTCAGGAACAAGTGTGTTACACACTGAGCCACGGATGTCTAATGGAAATCCTGAAATATTGTGATTATGACATACTAAGTGAAATTCCGCAGAGATCAGGATTTATCATTAAAACCCAATGGAGCATCTCTGACAATTAACCACATTATATATATATATATATATATATATATAGAGGGGTGGGGGGAAGAGAGAGAAATCGAGGAAAATGACCAATCATAGAGGCCACCGGACGTCTCAAAGCACTTTACAGCCAATGAAGTGCTTTTTGGAGTGTAGTCACTGGTGTACTGTGGGAAACCAAATTAACATTAATGCTCTGCAAATGTTATCTGAAAGTTTAAATCATGTACCTGTTGAGATTACAATTTTGTCCCACAATGGTGCCTAATGCATTATGTATTAATGCCTGATATTAAGTTGTGATGATCTGAAATGAACAGCCTGACAGGGAGGTGGAAGCAGATTCAAAAGGGAATTGGATAACTACTTGAAGGGGAAACTTTTGCGGGGCTGTGGGGAAAGAGCGGGGGGAGTGGGACTGATTGGATCGCTCTGTCACCACAGGCACGATGGGCCGAATGGCCCCCTCCTGTGCTGTATTATTCTATGATTCAATGAATTGCCACCTATCAAGATACCCTTCAGATGAAAAGTCATCGTGATGTGAACAGAACCCGTTGGATAAAGCAGTGCACTGTGTCAGGCGACATTCCAGAAATGCTCCCAGTTACACTTGGAAGTGTGGTATCAAAGGGAATGGCTCACATATCAACCAGGATCGAAAATCTAACACAGAAAAACAGAGACAACAACACTGTAATCAGAAGTGAGAAAAATAGCTCCTTTTGCATCAACAACTGGAATAATGTTACAGATAAACCACAGAGTCACGGAAAGGACTACACTTCAATATCGTCCTTTCTGCAATGCTGGGAAGGACCATTTCGAGTAGATAAACATTCTAACGTTAGTTGTAGTTATCACATTGCAATCTGAGATTATGGAGCTGAATGAATGGTCTGTGCCACACCAGTTCTTATGCAATATTTGCAATAACAGTAAATCTGAGCAAGAATGTGTGCAGAAAAAGAAAATAATGTTTCTCAATCAGTAAAATCATCATCAAGAATATGGGGTAAATCATCGAACTATAAAACCATAGAATCACAGAACGGTTACAGCACAGGAGGAGGCCATTCAGCCCGTCGAGCCCATGCCGGCTCTCAGCTAATCCCACTCCCCCCGCCCTTTCCCCGGAGCCCGGCAATTTCTTTTCCTTCAGGTACTTATCCAACTCCCTTTTGAAAGCAACGATTGAGTCTGCCTCCACCACCCTCTCAGGCAGTGAATTCCTGATCATAACCACTCGCTGCGTTAAAAAAAATTCTTATGTCGCCTTTGGTTCTTCTGCCAATCATCTTAAATCTGTGTCCTCTGGTTCCCGACCCTTCCCCAATCGGAACAGTTTCTCTCTCTCTACTCTGTCCAGAACCCTCATGATTTTGAACATATCGATCAAATCTCCTCTCAACCTTCTCTGCTCCAAGGAGAACAACACCAGCTTCTCCAGTCTCACCCTGCAACTGAAGTCCCTCATCCCTGAGACCATTCTCGTAAATCCTTTCTGCCCCCTCTCTAAGGCCTTCACATCCTGCCTAAAGTGCGGGGCCCAGAATTGGATACAATACTCCAGTTGTGGCCGAACCAGTGTTTTATACAGGTTCATCATAATATCCACAATTTTGTACTCTATATCTCTATTTATGAAGCCCAGGATCCTGTAATCCTTTTGAACCGCTTTCTCAACCTGTCCTGCCACCTTCAATGATTTGTGCACATATACCCCCAGGTCTCTCTGTTCATGCACTCCCTTTAGGATTGTACCCTTTAGTTTATATTGCCTCTCCTCATTCTACCAAAATGTATCACTTCGCACTTTTGTACGCTAAATTTCATCTGCCACGTGTCCGCCCATTCCACCAGCCTGTCTATGTCCTCCTGAAGTCTATCCCTCTCCTCCTCATTGTTCACAATCTTCATAGAAACATAGAAAATAGAAAATAGGTGCAGGAGTAGGCCATTCGGCTCTTCGAGCCTGCACCGCCATTCAATGAGTTCATGGCTGAACATGCAACTTCAGTACCCCATTCCTGCTTTCTCGCCATACCCCTTGATCCTCCTAGTAGTAAGGACTACATCTAACTCCTTTTTGAATATATCTAGTGAATTGGCCTCAACAACTTTCTGTGGTAGAGAATTCCCCAGGTTCACCACTCTCTGGGTGAAGAAGTTTCTCCTCATCTCGGTCCTAAATGGCTTACCCCTTATCCTTAGAATGTGACCCCTGGTTCTGGACTTCCCCAACATTGGGAACATTCTTCCTGCATCTAACCTGTCTAAACCCATCAGAATTTTTAACGTTTCTATGAGATCCCCTTTCATTCTTTTGATCTCCAGTGAATACAAGCCCAGTTGATCCAGTCTTTCTTGATATGTCAGTCCCGCCATCCCGGGAATCAGTCTGGTGAACCTTCACTGCACTCCCTCAATAGCAAGAATGTCCTTCCTGAAGTTAGGAGACCAAAACTGTACACAATACTCCAGGTGTGGCCTCACCAAGGCCCTGTACAACTGTAGCAACATCTCCCTGCCCCTGTACTCAAATCTCCTCGCTATGAAGGCCAACATGCCATTTGCTTTCTTAACCGCCTGCTGTACCTGCATGCCAACCTTCAATGACTGATGTACCATGACACCCAAGTCTCGTTGCACCTCCCCTTTTCCTAATCTGTCACCATTCAGATAATAGTCTGTCTCTCTGTTTTTACTACCAAAGTGGATAACCTCACATTTATCCACATTATACTTCATCTGCCATGCATTTGCCCACTCACCTAACCTATCCAAGTCACTCTGCAGCCTCATAGCATCCTCCTCGCAGCTCACACTGCCACCCAACTTAGTGTCACCCGCAAATTTGGAGATACTACATTTAATCCCCTCATCTAAATCATTAATGTAAACAGCTGGGGCCCCAGCACAGAACCTTGCGGTACCCCACTAGTCACTGCCTGCCATTCTGAAAAGTACCCATTTACTCCTACTCTTTGCTTCCTGTCAGACAACCAGTTCTCAATCCATGTCAGCACAATACACCAAATCCCATGTGCTTTAACTTTGCACATTAATCTCTTGTGTGGGACCTTGTCGAAAGCCTTCTCAAAGTCCAAATAAAGCACATCAACTGGTTCTCCCTTGTCCACTCTATTGGAAACATCCTCAAAAAATTCCAGAAGATTTGTCAAGCATGATTTCCCTTTCACAAATCCATGCTGACTTGGACCTATCATGTCACCTCTTTCCAAATGTGCTGCTATGACATCCTTAATAATTGATTCCATCATTTTACCCACTACTGATGTCAGGCTGACCGGTCTATAATTCCCTGTTTTCACTCTCCCTGCTTTTTTAAAAAGTGGGGTTACATTGGCTACCCTCCACTCGATAGGAACTGATCCAGGGTCTATGGAATGTTGGAAAATGACTGTCAATGCATCCGCTATTTCCAAGGCCACCTCCTTAAGTACTCTGGGATGCAGTCCATCAGGCCCTGGGGATTTATCGACCTTCAATCCCATCAATTTCCCCAACACAATTTCTCGACTAATAAGGATTTCCCTCAGTTCCTCATTCTTACTAGACCCTCTGACCCCGTTTATATCCGGAAGGTTGTTTGTATCCTCCTTAGTGAATACCGAACCAAAGTACTTGTTCAATTGGTCTGCCATTTCATTGTTCCCCGTTATGACTTCCCCTGATTCTGACTGCAGGGGACCTACGTTTGTCTTTACTAACCTTTTTCTATTTACATATCTATAGAAACTTTTGAAGTCCGTCATAATGTTCCCTGCAAGCTTCCTCTCGTACTCTATTTTCCCTGCCTTAATCAAACCCTTTGTCCTCCTCTGCTGAGTTCTAAATTTCTCCCAGTCCCCAGGTTCACTGCTATTTCTGGCCAATTTGTATGCCACTTCCTTGGCTTTAATACTATTCCTGATTTCCCTTGATAGCCACGGTTGAGCCACCTTCCCTTTTTTATTTTTATGCCAGACAGGGATGTACAATTGTTGTAGTTCATCCATGCGGTCTCTAAATGTCTGCCATTGCCCATCCACAGTCAACCCCTAAAGTATCATTCGCCAATCTATCCTAGCCAATTCACGCCTCATACTTTCAAAGTTACCCTTCTTTAAGTTCTGGACCATGGTCTCTGAATTAACTGTTTCATTCTCCATCCTAATGTAGAATTCCACCATATTATGGTCACTCTTCCCCAAGGGGCCTCGCACAACAAGATTGCTAATTAATCCTCTCTCATTACACAACACCTAGTCTAAGATGGCCTCCCCCCTAGTTGGTTCCTCAACATATTGGCCTAGAAAACCATCCCTTATGCACTCCAGGAAATCTTCCTCCACCGTATTGCTTCCAGTTTGGTTAGCCCAATCTAAATGCATATTAAAGTCACCCATGATAACTGCTGCACCTTTCTTGCATGCACCCCTAATTTCCTGTTTGTTTTCCTCCCCAACATCACTACTACTGTTTGGAGGTCTGTACACAACTCCCACTAACGTTTTTTGCCCTTTGGTGTTCTGCAGCTCTACCCATATAGATTCCACATCATCCAAGCTAATGTCCTTCCTAACTATTGCATTAATCTCCTCTTTAACCAGCAATGCTACCCAACCTCCTTTTCCTTTTATTCTATCCTTCCTGAATGTTGAATATCCATGGATGTTGAGTTCCCAGCCCTGATCATCCTGGAGCCACGTCTCTGTAATCCCAATCACATCATATCCGTTAACATCTATTTGCACAGTTAATTCATCCACCTTATTACAGATACTCCTTGCATTAAGACACAAAGCCTTGTTTTTTTAACATCCTTTGTCCTTTTAGAATTATGATGTAGTGTGGCCCTTTTTGTTTCTTGCCTTTGTTTACTCGGCCTTCCACGATTGCTTTTTACCTTTCTACCATCTGTTTCTGACTCCATATTACTTCGCCCTATCTCGCTGCATAGGTTCCCATCCCCCTGCCATATTAGTTTAAACACTCCTGAACTGCATTAGCAAATGTTACCCCTAGGACATCAGTTCCAGTCCTGCCCAAGTGCAGACCGTCCCTTTTGTACAGGTCCCACTTCCCCCAGATTTGGTTCCAATGTCACAGGAATTTGAATCCCTCCCTCTTGCACCACTGCTCAAGCCACGTATTTATTCGAACTATCCTGTTCCCTCTACTCTGATTAGCACGTGGCACTGGTAGCAATCCAGAGATTACTACCTTTGAGGTCCTACTTTTTAATTTAACTCCTAGCTCCCTAAATTCAGCTTGTAGGACCTCTTCCCGCTTCTTACCTACATCGTTGGTACCTACATGTACCACGACAACTGGCTGTTCACCCTCCCTCTCCAGAATGCTCTGCAGCCACTCCGAGACATCCTTGACCCTTGCACCATGGAGGCAACATACCAGCCTGGAGTCTCGGTTGCGGCCGCAGAAACTCCTATCTATTCCCCTTACAATAGAATCCCCTATCACTATAGCTCTCCCACTCTTTTTCCCATCCTTCTGTGCAGCAGAGCCAGCCACGGTGCCATGAACTTGGCTGCTGCCCTCCCCTGATGAGTCATCCTCCTCAACACTACTCAAAGCGGTGTATCTGTTTTGCAGGGGGATGACCGCAGGGGACCCCTGCATTACCTTCCTTGCACTGTTCTTCCTGCTGGTCTTCCATTCCCTAGCTGGCTGTGGACCCTTCACCTGCGGTAAGACCAACTTGCTACACGTGCTACTCACGTCATTCTCAGCATCGTGGATGCTCCAGAGTAAATCCACCCTCAGCTCCAATTCCGCAACACGCTTTGCTGCAAGCCTATTATGTGGCACTTTATCAAATGCCTTTTGGAAATCCATGTACACTACATTAACTGCATTGCCCTCATCAACTCTCTCTGTTACATCATCAAAAAATTTGATCAAGTTGGTTAAACATGATTTGCTTTTAACAAATCCGTGCTGGCTTTCCTTAATTAATCCTCACTTGTCCAAGTGACTGTTAATTTTGTCCCTGATCACTGTTTCTAAAAGCTTCCCCACGACACAGGTTAAACTGACTGGCCTGTAGTTGCTGGGTTTATCTTTACACCCTTTTTGAACACTGGTGTAACATTTGCAATTTTCCAGTCCTCTGGCACCACTCCCTATCTATGGAGGATTGGAATATTATGGCCAGTACCTCCGCGATTTCCACCCTCAATTCCCTCAGCATCCTAGGATGCATCTCATCTGTTCCTGGTGATTTATCTATTTTAAGTACAGCCAGCCTTTCTAGTACCTCCTCTGTATCAATTTATATTCTATTAAGTGTCTCTTCTACCTCCTCCTTCAGTATAACCATGGCAGTATCTTCTTCCTTGCTGAAATCAGCTGCAAAGTACTCATTTAGTACCTCAGCCATGCCCTTTGCCTCCATGCGTAGGTCTCCTTTTTGGTCCCTAATTGGCCCCACCACCCCCTTACTACCTGTTTACTATTTATATGCCTCTAGAAGACTTTTGCATTTCCTTTTATATTGGCTGCCATTCTATTCTCAGCCTCATTTTGCCCCTCTTATTATTGATTTCACTTCCCCTCTGACCTTTCTATATATAGCCTGATTATCCGATGTATTTACAACCTGTCACACACGCTCTTTTTCTGCTTCATCATATTCTCTATCTGTTTCGTCATCCAGCGAGCTCTGGCTTTAGTTGCCCTACCTTTCCCCCTCAGGGAATGTACCTCGACTGTACCAAAACTATTTCCTCTTTAAAGGCAGCCCATTGTTCCACAACAGTTTTGCCTGCCTTCTTTGATTCCAATTTACCCGGGCCAGATCTGTTCACAATCCTTCCCCCAGTTCAACACTTTTACTCTAGATTGCTCCCTGTCCTTTTCCATAGCTAATCTAAACCTTATGATACTATGATCACTGTTCCCTAAATGTTCCCCTACTGACACTTGCTCTTTGACCCACCTCATCCCCCAGAACCAGATTCAGCAATGCCTCCTTCCTCGTCGGGCCGGAAATGTACTGATCTAGAAAGCTCTCCTGAACACACTTCAGAAATGTTTCCCCTCTCTGCCCTTTACATTATTTCTATCCCAGTCTATATTCGGATAGTTGAAGTCCCCCATTATTACTACTCTATAGTTCTTGCACCTCTCTGTAATTTCCCCGAACATTTTCTCTATATCTCTCCCACCAGTTGGTGGCCTATAGAATACACCTAGCAGTGTAATGGCACCTCTATTATTTCTCAACTCTAGCCATATGGATTCTGTCCTTGACCTCTCCAGGACATCCTCCCTCTCCAGTACTGTAACATTCTCCTGAACCAATACTGTCACCCCACCTCCTATCTTTCATTCCCTATCTTTCCTGTACACCTTATATCCAGGAATATTTAATACCCAATCCTGCCCTTTCCTGAGCCAGGTCTCAGTTATTGCCACAGCATCATATTCTCATGTGGCTATTTGTGCCTGCAGCTCACTGACCTTGTTTACTATGTTTTGAGCATTCATATACATACACTGGAAGCCCATCTTAGACCATCCTGTGTTCTCTCTTAGTTGGACCCCACTAATACCTTACTAGTTCTTAATTTCATGCCCTCTGCCTCTCCCAACCCTTTGAGCATTTTATTTCCCCTTTCTAATGTTACATCCTGGTGCCGATCCCCTGCAAAAGTTGTTTAAACCTCCCCAACAGCACCAGCAAACCTCCCCGTGAGGATATTGGTTCGGCCCTGTTGAGGTGCAACCCGTCCGGGCTGTACAGGTCCCAGGAACATAAGAACATAAGAAATAGGAGCAGGAGTCGGCCATTTGGTTCCTCGAGCCTGCTCCGCCATTCAATACCACCATGGCTGATCTGATCATGGACTCAGCTCCACTTCCCTGCCCGCTCCCCATAACCCTTTACTCCCTTATCGCTCAAAAATCTGTCTATCTCCGCCTTAAATATATTCAATGACCCAGCCTCCACAGCTCTCTGGGGCAGAGAATTCCACAGATTTACAACCCTCTGAGAGAAGAAATTCCTCCTCATCTCAGTTTTAAATGGGCGGCCCCTTATTCTGAAACTATGTCCCCTAGTTTTAGTTTCCCCTATGAGTGGAAATATCCTCTCTGCATTCACCTTGTTGAGTCCCCTCATTATCTTATAAGTTTCGATAAGATCACCTCTCATTCTTCTGAACTTCAATGAGTATAGGCCCAACCTACTCAACCTATCTTCATAAGTCAACCCCCTCATCTCCGGAATCAATCTAGTGAACCCCCTCTGAACAACCTCTAATGCAAGTATATCCTTCCTTAAATACGGAGACCAAAACTGTACACAGTACTCCAGGTGTGGCCTCACCAATACCCTGTACAGTTGTAGCAGGACTTCTCTGCTTTTATACTCTATCCCCCTTGCAATAAAGGCCAACATTCCATTTGTCTTCCTGATTACTTGTTGTACCTACATACTAACTTTTTGTGTTTCATGCACAAGGACACCCAGGTCTCTCTGTACTGCAGCACTTTGCAATTTTTCTCCATTTAAATTATAATTTGCTTTCTATTTTTTCTGCCAAAGTGGATAATCTCTCATTTTCCCAATTATACTCCATTCGCCAAATTTTTGCCCACTCACTGAGCCTGTCTATATCCCTTTGCAAATTGTTTGTGTCCTCCTCACAATTTATTTTCCCACCCATGCTTGTACAATCAGCAAACTTGGTTACGTTACACTTGGTCCCTTCATCCAAGTCATGAATATAGATTGTAAATAGTTGAGGTTCCAGCACCGATTCCTACGGCACCCCACTAGTCACTGTTTGCCAACCGGAAAATGACCCATTTATCCTGATTCTCTGTTTTCTGTTAGTTAGCCAATCCTCTATCCATGAACTTTTATCTTGTGCAGTAACTTTTTATTTGGCACCTTATCGAATGCTTTCTAGAAATCCAAATACACCACATCCACTGGTTCCCCTTTATCCACCCTGCTCGTTACATCCCCAAGGAACTCCAGCAAATTTGTCAAACTTGATAAGGGGCAGCACTAGATGCAGCAGATTCCGGTCCCATCCCCGCCGTGCTCCGGATCAATCGGCAGGTTGCCTATGGTGCAAAGGTATACACAGTGCTTTCCAATGAGTTTTAATCTCCTGGGAAACTGAGTGGAAGAAGAAATGGCATTTTAACTTAGCAGAAATATGGAATTAAGGTCTGACTGTCAGGGATTAACTCAATGTGCTCTGGACCTTCGAGTGTTGAAGTCAGGCTTTTCTTTAAATATTTTGGGATTGTTCATCAGGCATTACAGTCCTGTGCATTGAAAGTTTCAATGTTACCCAATCTTGAATCATGCAGACTGCTCACCCCCCACAACCCCCGAGAATGGGTAGCATCACTGAGAGACTGAAAAAATTAATTTGAATTTTAGAATGTTCCTATGTTTTTATTTTGCGCCTTTTAAGAGCAACCTCCGGCCTCACTTTTACACAGAGTCAGGAGATGATCTCAATAGATATGCTGCAAACTTAGTGTTTGTAATTTAATAACTACTGGCAAGCTTTGGAGGAACGGTCACCCAAAGGATGCGTCACAAGGGTGGTAATCTGGGTGGAAACGTGGTCCTGGGGTGTCCAACAAATCTCCAAACGCCTGAGAAATCAACTCACAGCTTGGCGAGACTCTGTGCCTCCCTCACATGCACAGGGCTACTGCTCTGGTTCAACCAGTTAAACGTGCAGGGCTTACTAACACAGAGCTCCTGACTGCCTGTCTAGCTGGGGCTGTTGGAGATGCTGTCTTTAGGATGAAGAAGAGCAGGGGTGTTATCCCCGGTGGCCTGGACAATATTTCTTCCTCAACCAACATCACCAAAAACAGATGAGCCCATGAATAGTGCTTTGACAGCGGCTGCTGCTGGTTCTGGGTAAAATGTCCGGCCCCTGGGCTCCTGACTGGGAAGATCCTCACATTTGCTCCCAGGCCTTTGTTGAGTTTGCTGATGATTTCTGGATATTAGAATTGGATTCAGCCTCCCAGCGCTGGTGGTGTAGGGGAGCGGAAGGAGCCAGTCAGGAATTCTCCTGCTCACTGCACAATGTTTGGGACGCCTTTCACAGCCTCAGGCGTCCCAAAACGCTTCACAGCCAATGAAGTACTTTTGGAATGCAGTCACTGCTGTAATATAGGAAACGCGGCAGCCAATTTCTGCACAGCAAGCTCCCACAAACAGCAATGAAATAAATGATAGGCTAATCTGGTTTTGGTGATCTTGGTTGAGGGATAAATATTGGCCAGGACACCGGGGATAACTCCCCAGCTCTTCTTCAAAATAGTGCCGCGGGATCTTTTTATGTCCACCGGAGAGAGCAGACGGGGCCTCGGTTTCATCCTTAAGACAGCACCTCCAACAGTGCAGCACTCCCTCAGTCTACACCAAAGGGTTGGGCTTTTTGTAATGGCTCCCATGGTTAAATAGCGGACTCAGTTATAAAGGAGGGCAAGCAACCATTGTAGAATTGGACCCCAACACGAGATTGTGCCTTTCATGAGAAGGGCAGAGAAAGGTTACTTAAAAAAATTTAAATTTTGGTATAAAATTCTGCCCCCCCCCCCTCCCCCCAGAGCCCATAACCACAAATCTGCACCTTCCCTGCCTGTGATTTTAATGGGATGGAATATCACTGGCAGATCGCAGTTTTGCGATATGTATTCCTGGCATTGTCCCCGAGGGGTACCGGGAATTTTCACCCTCTTTTGTCAGAGATGGGTTTACACAATTAGAGCCAGAGCTGATGATTTTTCATCTTTCAGCGGCACAATAGTAAACGCGCGCTCAAAATCTTGGTGTGTAACGGTATCCACCTCATGCCCACAGTAAAAGGTGCTGCGTGTAAATAACTTTCAAGCGGCAGCTTGTGATACTGCCCGCTCGCTGTGCTGTACTCAAGGACAGGGAGGGCAAACACTGACGGAGTATGCCTGTACACTGCACAGAGCACACAGCTCCAACTCCGCCTCTTGTGGGGAAATAAGGATGAAAACAGTTGTACTGCCAGCA
This sequence comes from Pristiophorus japonicus, assembly GCF_044704955.1. Taxonomy (NCBI): domain Eukaryota; kingdom Metazoa; phylum Chordata; class Chondrichthyes; family Pristiophoridae; genus Pristiophorus; species Pristiophorus japonicus. The sequence goes on along the minus strand of NC_091991.1, from coordinate 105,703,426 downwards.
CTGACCTACCCGGATTTGGCTTGCTGCAAGTTTGTTAACTCTGGCACTGCCAGACTGGTTAACATTTCAGAGTGCTTCTCATCTGTTCCTGTGCCACAGTGAAGACTACTCCAAACAGTGGCAGCACAAGTTTGGGATTGGGTCAGCTATAGCTCAGTGGGCAGCACTCTCGCCTGAGTCAGAAGGTTGCGGGTTCATAGTTCCACTCCAGGCACTTGAGCACATGATCTAGGCTGACACACCAAAGTACTTCATTGGCTGTAAAGCGCTTTGGGACATTCGCAGGCTGTCAAAGGCTTTAAATAAATGTACATCTTTCTTTCCTACCAGCACGACAGGGAGATTGAATCCAAACTTCAAAATAAGTGACATAATGAAATTTTTTTAAACTGATAGAGGGGTTAGTTTCTTTTCAGTAAGGTATGAGGTTGATCTATGGGAGCTTAGTCCCAGAGCCACTGTAGATACGCCGTACATTAGAAGTAGGGGGATTACTTTGCAGAAGAGCCATGAATTTTGTACAGCACAAATTGCAGCAGCTGCTAGCACTTAAGAGCTACCACAGCTATCTGGGGAGGCACGTTCCTGCATGTTCTGACTCTGCCTCTGTACAACCTGAAACTGTCAGAAGTGATGGGTCTTCAACAGAGAAGCAGGTTTCAACTCTCAGCGCCTTACACACAATGACCTCGGCTTGCCGTGTGATTGGACGGATTCCTGGAGGTTTGTCAAATGACATCCTACCTCCAAACGCCCCATTGGTTGCCCAACACATCCATCCGCCTGCCCACTGCAAAAACTTGCCAATCAGCCTTTTTTCCTCATCTCCAATAATTTTCTAACTAATAATCAAAAGCGTTCAAAGAATGTTTTTTAAAATTCCCCAATGATGTTACTCCCAGATGTTGCTCACGATAGTGTCCTGGGGATTAATCTTTATTCATGGAGAGCACTGGGCAATCCAGGAGGCTGCCGACCCTACAACGACCTGACTGTGATGATAATTTCTATTTTAGCTTAAAGTTAAAACATATATCCTCTTGCAAATAAAAACCACTGTGTATCTTAGCGTAAGGACTGAATGATGGGATTGAACTTCACCGCAGTTAATAGTCAATGCACTGTGCCATATCCAGGTACAGAAATAAAATAAAGTAATTACATTCAGTTCAAAGCAGAAGGCAAATTAAGGGGACTGTATGTTCAAAGTACATATAAAAATTACATTGGCATATTCGCCTCCACTTTCAAGTAGACAAGAATATGAAGTGGGAACACACACTTTAAAATTAGCACGGCTAGGAAAACATGTTCCATATATATCATCAACATAAAAATATCCGTACCGACCGGGTACATGAGGTTTGGATGAAGGCCATTCGGCCTGTTTGATCTTGTCCTTCCAGAATATCAATCCCACCATATTCCCATTACATCATTACAGTCCCCATGCCAAATCCGTTGATGTCCAGCTGAATTCTACTGTGAGAATTATCACTGGTACGCTTTTATCGACACCAACACATTGGCTGCCCATGCTTGCAAACATCGCACCACCACACCTACGCCATGAATACGCATTTTCCAGAGAATACAACCGCTGCACCAGCAGAGACATGCCATCTAGACCAACCTACCACCAACCCGTCTCAAATCAGTAAGGCCATTCAACGATCTCCCCATAGCCTTGATGACTGATGGCGAAATGCTTGGATGAACTGCGACATACAGAATGGATTCCTTATAGAGGACCCCACGGTACAACCTGAAGGATCAAACCTTCCTCACAAACAGTGGACAACCATCAACTGTCTCAGAACTGGTCACGGTCGATGCTGCCACCTTCTCCATAGGTTGAAGATTAAAGCATCCCTATCATGTGACTGTGGAGCTCCCAATCAGACCCTGGAGCACATCAATGAACACTGCCCTCAATGGGAATTCGCAGGCAGCCTACAAGATATCCACGCTGTTACACCGGAAGCTTTGGCTCTGGATATCTGACTTAGATATTGACATTTGATTTGCTTTGCTTACCGTACGAAAGACGATTACAGCATTTAACTGTTCCTTAAATGAGTTGTGTCTCAACTACCATACTTGCATTTGCTCATCACCATGTGAAGAAACACTACCCGATTCCTGTCCTAACCGTACCTCACACAATCCTGAATCTATGCCTGGGTGTCCTGGTGCCTTGGTGTGTTTGCAAGAATTGATCCAGGTTTGCTTTCTCTACCCCATTCAAACTATCTGAAATGCTTCAGTTTTCAAAGCTGCCCGTTTCACCAATAGTGTGTCTCCCAGGCTGGCGCAAAGTTCTACTCTCATTAAAATGCTTTGAGCTGCTCCAAGGCACAGGTAACATCTTACCATCAGTGACAGCACTAGAGTAGTTTACACGGAATGTACAGCACAGAAACAGGCCATTCGGCCCAACAAGTCTATGCCACTATTTATGCTCCACACGAGCCTCCTCCTATCCCTCTTTATGTGTTTATCCAGCTTCCCCTTAAATGCATCGCCACTATTCACCTCAACCACTCCCTGTGGCAGCGAGTTCCACATTCTCACCACTCTCTGGGTAAAGAAGTTGCTCCTGAACTCTTCACTGGATTTCTTAGTGACCATCTTATAGTTTTGCCCCCCCACCCCACCCCACCCACAAGTGGAAAAACTTTGGAAAGGAGAACTAACATAGCGGGAGCTTCCTTTACATTTTTTCTTAAAACAGAAATTGTTATAAATAATTCTGGAACTTTTTTTGGGAAGGGTTACTTTAAACAAAGTGGGGGGGCCGGGGGGGTTCAGCTGATCGCCTGCTGCAACTTCGACAGAAGCCTAGACCAATGGCGCTTCTCCAGGTTTCTGCAGATTTCCCATTGGACGGACGATGGGGAGAAGCCCTGGGGAAGCTCAATCCCAGAGTACTTTGCTACACAGCAGCAGAAATATCCACACACATTGAAACTAAATGAATATATTTTTCCAAGTTTTTTGAAAAGTAGACATGCAATGTACCCTCTCAGAAGGTTGTGGGTTCAAGTCCCACTCCTGAGATTGGAGCACAAAATCCAGGCCGACACTCCAGTGCGGTACTGAGGGAGCGCTGCACTGTCGGAGGTGCCGTGTTTCAGATGAGACGTTAAACCGAGGCCCCGTCTGCTCTCTCGGATGGACATAAACGATCCCATGGCACTATTTCAAAGAAGAGCAGGGGAGTTCTCCTCAGTGTCTTAGACAGTATTTATCCCTCAATCAACATCAATAAAAACAGAACAATTGGTCATTATCGCATTGCCGTTTGTGGGAGCTTGCTGTGCACAAATTGGCTGTTGCGTTTCCTACATTACAACAATGACTACACTTCAAAGTACTTAATTGGCTGTAAAGCACTTTGGGACATCCGGAGGTCATGAAAGATGCTGTATAAATGCAAGTCTTTCTTTTCTTTATGATCACATTTCATAGTTATTGAAGATTAAAACGGCAATTTCAAAAGAAACATTCCCGATGTCTCCTGAACTTTATGAAGTGTCAGAGCCGTGCACACCACGTGATCTGGGGTTCAACACCCTGTCCATGTTATGTTCGCCCATTTCAACTAGAGCCGCATTAGGGAGCTTAAAATGAGAGATAGAATGTGAAATCAACCACTGCTGACAGCTATCGAGCTACCCATGCTGGAAGTGTGCACATGCAGATGTTGGGCAAGGGCAGAATTGGGCTTTGCTGCGATGCAGCATACCGTCCAATAGCCCATTGCGATTTCCCTCTGTCAAGGCCTACCCACAAATAATGGCCATCTAGGTGAGGTACGCAAGGGTGCCGTGGGACTCCACCCCAGCAGGGATGTACCGGTTTCAGGAAAGGCAGAGAACATGCAGGGTAAATTGAACCTTTAGGGTCCCTGATGCTTGGAAACATTGAGTAAAAAATGAGTATTTTCTATCGGATCAAAACTCATGAAAAGTAAAGGATTCGATACTGTTCGTACTATGCCATCATGCAATGATATATTAAAACTGCAGAAAATAATTTAACTAAAAGCAAATTTAGTCCAAAGAAGCAATCAATTGTATGATCAGTATAGGATTTTTCTCTGCAGAGTAAAAGTATATTTCATAAACAGAAATCATTGTGAGACCTTGCAACTGGTTAAAACAAATGCAGTTCAAAGTTCAGCAGAGATAAATGGTAAAATATGCAACAATTATTAACTACTTAAGGTTCTGCTGGGTTACAGTGCCCGAGGCACCACCTGCCTCCAATACCTCATCAAAGTCCAATTATTTTTGAATTCTCGAGATGTGGATATCTCTGGCAAGACAGCATTTATTGTCCATCCCTTGTTGCCGAGAAGGTGATAGTCATATCAAAAAGGTGCACCGAGAGTCTCACTCGGCCACTTCAGAGAACAGTTGGCGTGGGACTGGAGTCACCTATAGGCCCAGACCGGGTAAAGGTGGCAGGTTCCCTTCCCTGAAGGACATGAGTGAACCATGAGTGTATTTTTACAAATATCCGCCAGCTTCATTGTCGCTTTTACCAGTTCTTTTCCTTCCAGATTTTTAGAATCGAATTCAAATTCTCACATACTGCCATGGTGGGATTTGAACTCACATTTTCTGGATTACTAGTCCATGAACATAACCACTACACGACCGTATCCACATTGTGTGCGTGTGCCCGGGAATACAGCCATGCTGTTTAACAGGGGGGGGGGGGGGGAAGGGTATCAAAGCCAAGTTCTACCCTGTGCTTGTTCTGTGTCACAATCACCCAATTTCCACAGTGGGAGATGAGTCACCAAGTAGCAGGAGTCGAGGTCGATTCGCCCCTGAAAAACCTAGACACAGTGGTAGATTGCCACAACCATCATCATAGGCAGTCCCTCGAAACAAGGATGACTTGCTTCCACGCCGAAAACGGATGAGTTCACAGGTGTTTCAATGATATTCTGGATCCCGAACTACATCCTGAAGGGTGGAAGATGCCTGTGCGTGGATTTTTTAATATGTGGTGGCCGTTGCACACCAGCCACCACACGGGCTCGACAGAGCTCGGTCTTGGTCCAGTGGCAATGATTAAGCAAGACGACTGGAGACCAGCTCTGCTGCACAGACCTAGTGTGCACATATTGCAGACTGGGCTAGCTCGTGCTGCCCCTCTCCTGGGCCTGAACTCACGCCTCTCCTGGGCCCCGATCACATCCCTCTACGAATTCTCCGCTCCTGCTGTACCTGCCCACACTGCAGTCAGCCGTCGCCCTCCTGCAGCAGCACGCACTGCTCCCTCTAATGGCTCCGGCCTGCTGATGGTCTTGCAGGCTGGGACCGTACCAATTTCTGAACCTCACTATTGCTGCAGTCGATAACAGAGCACAGATCGGGATTGGGGGTTGAAGCTGGGGCCTTCCCGCTCTGTATGGCTCAGTATCTGGCAGTGTGCCTATTAAGCCATCAGAAAACTTGTGCGCAAGGATAAATTCTAGAGCACAGCTCAAAGAGAGGGCTTCATGGAAGTTCCCATTAATCAACGACCAACATATATTATTGTTAAATCACATCACTAACTAGTAGACGTCACTTTCTTGAGTATATTCAGGAGTTTAATTATTGTTGTGACCACATATTTTTTTTTTTAAATCAGGTTTTCTTGTAGAGTTTGCTGTCCATATTGTTATCGTGTTCAATGCAACAGATACTCTTGACCATTTCACAGTCACACATGTGAAATAAGTAAGTTAGAAAATACTTTTTTTTTAAATGAAAATCGTAAAATGTCGTATTACTGACGGGCAAAAAACAAAACCGACATTTTCGGACTGTACAGGACCAGAAATAACTGTTACTTTCCTGTTTTTTTGTATCATTTATTAATGCAAAATAATTTTACTTGAAATGCTTTAAATTAGAAAGAAGGAGGAGGGGGGAAAAAGGACAATATTGAACCAAAAAGACTTTTGGGGGAATCATTTTTTTTGCACCAATGCAATTTTCTGAACAGCTTGGGTTAAAGATCATATTCTTCCAGTAAAATAAATCAACAATGTGCTGCAAAGTCGGACCTGCAGTCTCCTAAATGCAATAAAATATACAAGTAGTCCAACTGAATAATAAAACATTAAAAAGAGTACAGTAGAAGCAAGCTTAATATACACCCAATGGTGCGATGATAATCTCTGAACATCCATCGTCCAGGCTCCCCCACCTGACCCCCCGGAAGGAACTGCGTCGTTCATAGAAACAACACCGTGCAAGGTCGCTCCACAGTCTCGCGGATAAACTCTGGAAAAGAAAGTACCAGCGGGGGCCTCTCGGATGGTCCGTGCCTCTCCTTTGTTTAAGTTCCTCTGAGGCCTTAGGGAGACACGGCCTATTAATAAACAGCACCATTTTAAAAGTTCTTCATTATATATCCTCCATTTACTTGGAACCATGTCTTTCCAGCAGCATTTCAGGCATTCTTCCCATTCGTTCCAATGCCTTTTTAAAAAACATTTTTTTATATGAATATATAAAAAAAAACAAGATGCCTCCCATCCGTTCACCGAGCAGTCCCATTCCACCCTGTTCCTCTTTATTGCCTCGGAGTTAAGTCAGTCTTTTTGTCCATTTTCAATTTGCTGGGAAAACAGTTTTGAGGGCAAAGGGAAATAACAGTCAAAAAAAAGCACCTTTGGCATATAGGTTTCTGGCATGCAACGAAAGAGACGTATGTCCATGCCCTCCATTGCAAGTCCTTGCGTAGCTTATTTTCACCTCACATCTGCAAGAGAAGAAATATTAAAAATGAATGTCAAATCCAACACTGCATTTCCATTAAAGGACAAGCCACCAAAACGGTTTATAACACAGGCTAGTGTGCATCGTGGTCTACTGCAAGCAAAGCCACTTCTTGGTGTCAAAGTCTGTGCTGCTGTTTTTTTGGCAAGTCACCCAGACCACATGTGTAAGCTCTGTGGAGAGGAATTCTGTGATTGCGGACATAACAATAAGCGACAACAGATCATGCCGTGTGCTTCAACCACTGGTTTAAGAAAAAATATATAATTAATTAGTTAACTTCTTTCATCTGCAATCAAACTTCCGTAAATGTTGAAGGATTGCACAGCTATATGTTGTTTGGACTGCATGCACACAAATATTAAGATTAAGGAAATCTAGTGTGTAATTGTTACCCCTCCATCTAATTCCCCCCCGTCGCCTCAGGGGTGATTCATGCTGGGGTACAGTTCGACAGGCACTGGCTGCCCACCAGTCACTCACCAAAGGGCTCGCTGTTCAGCTGACCCCAATTCTGTCCCTGCCCAATGTCTGAATATGTACTTTCCAGCGGAAGCCTCTGCAATGTGATCAGGGGACAGAATCCTGCCCGTTTCCTCTCCCCCCTGCTGAAGGGCACCGAGAGAAGTTGTAGCATCTCCATTATCACCTGCGCTGAGACCCACTCATGCAGCACAGACCCAGGATAACTTGGGGGGAAATACAGGGAGATGCAGCTTAATGCCAGAGGCATTTATTGGGGTAAAAAGGCAATTGGTGACAATCAGAAATAACATGCTGCCAATAGTTCTGGGCTCCAATAAGTCAATGTTCTGGGAAAGGATTGGTTCAAAGGACAATGCCCCTTGTTCAATGATGCAATTGATGGAAGGAAAACTGCAGCACTACAGTGCACAGAGACAAGATTTATTTTAAACCGAGCAGCCAATTATCAGGCTCAGCACTAACTGGGCCTTGGTAATCAGCACCTCAGCAACTGAACATTCCCAACCCACGCTCGTCACTTCTGCATATGGATCGCTCAGCAGCTTTCCCAAAGCCCCTGTGGGTAAAGGCACAGCTCAGCAGATTAAGTCACATAGACCCCTACATTCCGGGTCTGCGCTGAGTTTAGGCAGGTTAGCAAGGGCATTACAACTGGCCCAATGCTCCTGGGCAAGAGAGAGGGGCAAAGGAGCCCAGGTTCCCACTCGTGACTGCTATCCAGTGCCCCCATTACAAAGTGTAAGCCCATGAGAACAGATTCCAGCTTGGCTGTGTTGCCCTCCAGCACATATTGTTTGCATTTACATCGTGGGCAAGATACCCAAGAGTGGAACCATGTATACGCACGTCAAGGGTGGGAGGGGTGAAACCCTACTTACCGAGTTAAAAGGAGTTCATGAACAGACATTGTAATACTATGAAAAATCTACTGCAATTGTCATCTCACACAAAATCAATTTGCACAGGACAAGTCATTGAAATTCACACCAGAGACCAAGCATTGAAGGATCAGCGACAGTACAGGAAAGGGAGCCAGGCGAGGATTGTGCAGGTACATGCCCTTCAAATCAGTGAAGGAAAAGATAAGCAGTGAAGGTTTGAAACATCCAGCAGTGATCAGCTTCAGGGACAGATACCTTCCCATGGGCACAATCAGTCGAGCCAATCAAAAATAATTTCTACCCACTCTCAAGGTGAGATATGCAAGGATCTGGAAGGTGATTGTGTTAAATATAGCGTCTGATTATTAATTTTCTCTTATGCTGAATGCTGGCCGATATTGGTTAGCCAGCACAGCGAGTCCTACCTGAATGGGTCCCACAGCTTTTATGTTGGCAACACATCCTTGTCAGGTGCCAGTATTAACTTTTTACGCTTCCGTTTTTTAATTTTTTCACTATTTCTTCCTTTAAAGCGCTTTGGGCTGGTGAAACGCCCTAAGAAAATTACTCGTGTTGGAATTTATACAGATATCGGCAAGTACTGGAGCTGTTTCTAGCCAATAACGGATCACAATCTTACTAAATCAGCAGCTCTATAATACTTCACTGACCACCAATAAACAGGGTTAGCACCTTTTGCTAAGTCCAAACCCGATGAAGGGGCATGGAGGTTGAGTCTTGCTGGAATGACTCTTCCCTCCAAAGAGAGAATTCTGAACACGGGGATTATACAGTCATTCAGAACACGGGGATTATACAGTCATTCTGAACACGGGGATTATACAGTCATTCAGAACACGGGGATTATACAGTCATTCAGAGTTGCTTAATTCAAGTTACAAAAGTTCAATTTTTTTAATAAGTATTCTAACTTTCCTGTTTTATTAAAATTACTCAACTAAAATTACTGGATAATTGAAATTTTTTTTTACTCAAATAAGATTTTGAATTACCAGTAGTCTTAGACCTTGTTGAAGAACCTTAGAGTTGGTTGAAAGCAAATCCACAACATAAAAATTCAGAGTTGGGAGAATGTGGAATACACTGACCCAGAGGTCATCGGTGCAGCATCACATGGGAATAAGGATATTAAAGTAAATGGAGAGAAAGCAGGGAACTGGGATTAAAGAGATGGGGAAATGGCCAACAAAGGTCTCAACTGGTCGTAGGGCCTACTCCTGTCCCCACATCAGCTTCTGATGATAAGGAAGCTAATTCTTCAACATTAACGTGTTTATATAGACTTCCTATTTCAACAAAGACATCGATCCCATTTACTTTGGCCTCCATTAAAATCTTGGACCGAGGGCTTTCATACAAGTATGGTAAGTATTGCTATCGATATCGCACGGCACGATTTCAACCCCAAGGTGTTTGCTTTTTACACCCACCTTGTTCGCTAAGATTACCAAAACAGGGAAAATATCTAACTCTACCTTTTAAAAATCAAGACGTGGTGCCTGGTTTACAATTTAGAAATTGCAGGGCAGCTGTTAAAAACTAGGCGATCTGGTCTGAAACCAGTGGTGGCAACCCTAGCAACACGTAATGTGAAACTTTACAATATGTATATATAGCACCCGTGACTGCTGCAGGAACTGCAAGTGATCTTTTAATACTGTCAGATGTTTTTTTTTTAAAAACACCAAAATAAACTTTTTAATAAGCTAAACTTTTTAACAACACTAAACACAGATAAACAGAAGCATTTTAGACGCAGTGAAGTACCTTCATGTTCTCTGTACTCTGAATTAGACTGTAGTAGCGTGCATGAACACTCCAGGTGCTCCTCTAACCTCACTATCACCTCCTTTAATCTGGGTTTGCGCCTTATATACTCCACTTTTGCCACCTGCAAGTCAACAGAAAGGAGGTTAACAGTTTTATCCTGTCATTGTTGCTCTATAAACTGATAATAAACTCATTTCATTGGGAATTAAACATATTTACATCATTCACTGTTATGAATTCATCATTTCCAAAGCAATAATTTAATCTAAATTGACACTGTATGTAATGTACAATATATTTCAAAACAAAACAAAACTGCAGTGTTTCCATGGGTATCCAGTGGGGAGATAAATACAACATGGGATTAAGAGTTGTCGAGAACTAATGAAGCAAATGCGACTTGTCTCCAATGAGAAGCACGCACTTTAATTGGAGGGCCACCTCCCTCGGGTCGTGCACTATACTTTGTGCACACTTGGAATGCAGCTACTGACCTCTTCAAAATAGCCCACAAAGCAACTTATTATAGCAGCGTTTGCGATGCAAACAGGTCTTATTTTACAATCCAGCATTGTTGAACAGTTTTGTTTCAATCTTTGTCTGAATTGAGTGTCGGCCCTGAGCAGAGGAGGGAAGCGTTTAACTGGATAGCCTTCAAACGTTAACACGTTAAAATGTGCGCTATAGGAGGAAATTACACCCTCAGGTCAGAGGGACAAGTACAGTTCTGGATCACACAAGAAATTACACCCTCAGGTCAGAGGGACAAGTACAGTTCTGGATCACACAAGATGAAAATATTAAAAAAACAAAGCAGAGTAATACAAGACACTTGATGCAGATGTGTGAATGCGATCCACTTATACAGACAACACTGAGGGATGGGCGAAAAATCCAGGGTTGCGCACATCCAGAGAACAATGTTTAATGTTGGCCCCCATTCACACCGCTCTCCGTAAAGCATCGCGAGGGAAGTGAGACTTCTTTCTGTGCTTGTATACAACTTACTTTCATCATCACATTCAGTGCAAATATCTTCCATGCTTTAGGCAAGTCTATTCTGGGCATTTTTGGAAAATTATTGACTGGCCTTTAGCTTGGATATAGACATCTACATATAAATAAAAGGGGTCATTTAATTTTAATGGTGGGAAAATCAGGAACTGCGCATTTCCAGTGGGTGTTCCCATCAATCTGGCAGTACAGATTTGTAAAATTACTCCAAAATATACAAATAAAACCTAAATATATATATAGAACTGCAGAGGATTCAGCTTGAAGCGATGAAAAAGCATTCCGTTTTTTCGTGGATTAGCCCTTAGTGGTCACTATTCTGTCCTTGTGCCCTACAGGACAATCACTGCTTGATCTGTCAGCAAGGAATAGAGATGAGCTCAATTTACCGTCAGCGGGCATACACACACGCGCACGCAGTCACTGAAATATTGAAACTACTAACAGAAATAAATTGAATAGAGGAAACTGTCCCCCAGGAATGCCCTGCTGTAGGGTCATCTGTCTGGACACAAAAGAAGGTGACAACGGTAATGCACTCAACATAACAAAACGGTGGGTAAAATTGATTCGGTCAGTGTGAAAAGGAAAACTTCAAAGGCAAACCACTTCTATTGTGAAAAGGGAACAAAGAGCATGTACAGTAGCCAGCTGGAGCAGTAACAGGATTCCACTGAGACACCAACAACACCAGAGAGGACACAGCATGAATAGTACAAAGCAATAGAAAACAAGCAAGGTGAATGTAGACCACTCCCTGGCTGGGTGCTAAGCCCCATTTCTATTCATTCTCCTTGAAGTGGTTCTGCAATGTGTAATGCTCCCTCCCACTCCCGGTTACAATTCATTCGGAGAATCAATGCTGCATTTTTCAATGCGTAGTTGCTTCCAAGTTCTATTTGTGACTCAAACATGCTTGCTCTTCCTGATGTCAAGGAAAGATCTGTACAAACCAGCTATGTTAAAATCACTGGCCTACAAATGCTGGCCTGGCTATAATCTGCCTGCAGCCTGAACAACGGAGGTGGGGCATCTTGTACAACCTCACTACTGCATCTGAAGGAGCTTCAGGAAATCACCTGCAGGGTGGTTCCTGACTCTTCCAGCAACACTAGCACCCCCTTCATTCCCTCACCTCCCGCCTCAATTTATGCTCAGAAATTTACAGCGTAGAAGGAGGCCATTCAGCCCATCGTGTCCGCGACAGCCCATACTACAGCTCTGCAGTCATGTAAATGAATAATTCAGCATTGTGGAACCTGTGTGGTGTTCAAAATAAAATACCTTGTACAAAAAGGAAGTCTCATCTGGGATGGGTGTTGGTTGCAGCAGCTGCAGTTGTGAGCCAGTGTGTAATGAAGCTTTGAACCAGCGGATCAGCCGATGTGTAGCCCCAACTAATCTGGGCAGCAGGAGCTAAGGGAGTAAGAAATAATACTCGCCTTTCCTTTGGATGTAATGTTTACAAAATAAAAGCATTATAGCTGTCCTTTCAACCAAATCCTATGATTTCTCAAATGGTACTTACAACTGCCCTGTGATGTTTGAGCAAGTTTTCTATGGCAAATCACTACCAGCGACAACAACTTATATTTATATAGCACCTTTAACATAGTAAACATTCCAATGCACTTCACGGGACTATTAAAATACAAAAAAAATTACACCGAGCCACATAAGGAGAAATGAAGGCAGTTGACGAAAAGCTTAGTCAAAGAGGTAGGTTTTAAGGAGCATCTTAAAGGAGGAAAGAGAGGTAGAGAGGTCGAGGCAAGGAATTCCAGAGCTTGGGGCTTAATCAACAGAAGGCACGGCCACCAATGGTTGAGCGATTATAATCAGGGATGCTCAAGAGGGCAAAATTAGAGGAGCGCAGACATCTCGGGGGGGTTGTGGGGCTGGAGGAGATTACAGAGATAGGGAGGGACGAGGGCTATGGAGGAATTTGTAAACAAGGATGAGAATTTTGAAATCGAGGCGTTGCTTAACCGGGAGCCAATGTAGGTCAGCGACCACAGAGGTGATGGGTGAGTAGGACTTGGTGCAAGTTAGGACATGGGCAGCCGATCTCAAGTTTACGTAGGATAGAATGTGGGAGGCCAGCAGGAGTGCGTTGGAAGTTAAGTCTAGAGGTAAAAAAGGCTTTCAGCTCCATTTATGATGAGAAATGCTGCAATGCCTTCCTGTGATCTGAATGGGACAGGAGAGGACATTGAGCACTGTGGTTAGTAATACTGCAGCAAATGATATAAAAAAGCCATAAAACACTTCCAAGACACAAGATATTGGTTAGGTTGTGCCATCCAATGTTAGTCACTAACCCATTCATATGAAACTCCGCTGTCTGCTATAACAAAGCTTTTGGGTTATCATCAGCATCATAGGCAGTCCCTCAAAAGTGTGTTCTCAGGTGACTGAACAGTCCAATACGGGAATTACAGTCTGTCACAGGTGGGACAGACAGTGGTTGAGGGAAAGGGTGGGCGGGGAGTCTGGTTTGCCGCATGCTCTTTCCGCTGCCTGCGCTTGGTTTCTGCATGCTCTCGGCGACGAGACTCGAGGTGCTCAGCGCCCTCCCGGATGCACTTCCTCCACTTAGTCTTGGGCCAGGGACTCCCAGGTGTCACTGGGGATGTTTCACTTTATCAAGGAAACTTTCAGGGTGTCCTTGAAATGTTTCCTCTGTCCACCTGGGGCTCACTTGCCATGTAGAAGTTCTGAGTAGAGCGTTTGCTTTGAGAGTTGTGTGTCTGGCATGCCAATGTGGCCTGTCCAACGGAGCTAGTCGAGTGTGGTCAGTGCTTCGATGCTGGGGATGTTGGCCTGATTGAGAACACTGACGTTGGTGCGTCTGTCCTCCCAGGGGATTTGCAGGAACTTGTGGAGGCATCGTTGGTGGCATTTCTCCAAAATGGTGGATGGAGGAATTTCATTTGAACATGTAAATGCATTTGTTACTAATATCACAATGTGATTTCAATCCAATGCTGTATAAGTATATTACATGGGGAATATTTTGTGATGCTCTGCTACTGTCATAGAGCCTCGCTAGCTTCCATTTTGGGTCAGAGAATCAAGAACTACAGCATTGTACCACATTTCCAACCCATGTTCACACCTAGCAAGGCTTTGTGCTTAGAAGATGCTTAATGCATCATACAGAAAGGTCTTCATTATCGTGCATACTTTCATGTGTCAATATTTACTTCCTATAACACATCCTCATCACACTTTGTTGATAACAACCCTAAAAACAAGCATATCCTGCGACTCACTGCGAGCACGATATGGGAAATCATATACATATGCACACACACACAAAATGCCAAGTGGTACAAAAGCTATTAAACAGACGAGCCCCAGAAGCTTAGAATGTGGACTAGGGGTGAGTTGTGTAAATCGAAAGATTTGTGTCCAATGCAGTAATCTTTAGTTCAAAAAAATAACCAGAAGGTATGCAGCACTTGCTTGTATCCTCCATAGCACATCCATTTGCTTCTGAGATAGCCTTGAGCAGTATAGCAGTCTTTAAGCTGTTAATGGTTTTGGCAATTGTCTGAGGTTTAAAATGAGGTCTTTTAGGTTTTAGCTGTTGCATTAGCTTTGCTTTTGGTGAATTCCTCTCTTTCTTTTGCCTCTCAGGCCCTAAACCTGCTGTTGCTGATGGAGTTGGCCAAATGGAAGCACAGACTTGTCCGCCAGTGTCTCAGTGCTACTCTTGCTATCTGTGTGCGTTTAATGTTTGGTATGTGCATGTGCACTGATAAATGGCTTGGCAGGTCTCAATTCTAATTATTATGGAATTTGGCTTCAAGTTTCTTTATAATCTACTAAGTTTCTGTATCTTTTCAAACTGACGCTAAACTAAGGATCAGTCCAAACTGTTGCAATAATAAAATATATAAAAATACTCAGACTTGGTTTTCTGGGAGATGGGGTAAGAAATTAGCTGGCAGAACAAAGTACAACTGCATTATTTATGCACCAAGGTCATTCCTACCCTGAATGTTCTTCACTTGTTGATTCCAAGTTACAAATACGCTATTCTAAAATATTTTTGCTGCTAGATGTGTCACAATCTCATACTTGAACTTACTTTTCCCCCCCAGACCTTAGAACTGCAGAAAATTCCCATGTCAGTCATGGCTCAGTGGGTAGCATCTTCTCCTGAGTCAGAAGGTTGTGGGTTCAAGTCCCACTCCAGGGACATGAGCACAGAAATCCAGGCTGACACTCCAGTGCAGTGCTGAGGGAATGCCGCACTATCGTAGGTGCCATCTTTCAGATGAGACATTAAACCGAGGCCCCGTCTGCCCTCAGGTGGATGTAAAAGATCCCACAGCACTATTTCAAAGAAGAGCAGGGGAGTTATCCCCGGTATCTTGCCCAATATTTATCCCTCAATCAACATAACAAAAACATTATCTGGTCATTATCACATTGTGTGTGCAAACTGGCTGCTATGTTTCTTACATTACATGGCTGTAAAGCAGCTTGGGATGTTTGGTGGTCATCAAAGGTGCGATACAAATGCAAGTCTTTTTTTTCCTTTCTTGAAATGCTAGCCTTCCGGAGTCTTTTCTCCCTCCTACAATCTTCAGGCTTTTTAAAACCAATCTTGGTGTTAATTAACCACTATTTCTCAATTTATCTGGTTTTCCCTTTTATTCTTTTCAACCTTAGCGGTATCCTGCGCTATGGCCCTTAACACTGACTTGAGAGGCTAACTATCTGATTAAATTTGCTAGAAGCACAAAAGGACTTGGAAAAATAATGCTGGGGGCCAACAGGGAACAGCTTCTCCATAGCCTAACACAACCCCAGTTAAACAAGTGAGGCGTTTAAGCTCCAGCACAGTGTGAAGTTTCATCTTGTTATTCTGCATAGACTGATTTTACTATTTCAATCAACTACCCATTTTCTCCTTTTAATAAAAGATTTTTTAAATGACATGGTAATTGTAGGCACAGATTTCTCAGGTGAAATCCTGACTGCAAGAATCCTGTTCGTCAAGAGATGTCTACTGCTCAGACTGAAACTGGAGGCACCGAGATGCTTGTACTCCCTTAAGGCAAAGAAGTTTTGAGGAAGAAGATTTATATAGAACTTCAGACAGTTCATTTTACAAGTCAAAGCATAGCAAAACACAATAAAATTTTTGAAATGTGTCCCTTGAAACACCTGCTGCTGCAATGGAGACTATAATTAACAACTAGTCAAGTCATTGGTCCAAATTTTTACAGGCAATGTATAGGCATAGCTTTTAGTCCTTTTGCTCGAAGGGTCTAATCATGTACACAGCGTATGTGATTAGATCCTTGTAGCAACAGGCCGAAGAATCTAATCATATACACACACACATAATTAACAGAAAACAAAGTAAACCCATCATTGTAACATAGAAAGTTCTTAATTGCATATCTACCCAAAGCAAGCTATGGGGAGTATCCCACAAACTTGCCACATAGTTACCATATGTTTCTGGAAGAATTTTTCAGACATTATGCATACCACTGAGCTACGTTACAGTAACACTATTCCACAAACTCAAGTTCTCGGCAGGGACTGCCCCATCCCACCCGTCCCCGACCGTACATGGGGTAAATAAAGAAACGGGTCACATTTTGCACCGCACATTCGATTTCTTTGCTTTGCACTTGGAAAGAAACTGAAGTTGTATTAGGAATTTTTTCAAGCTTATCTCTCTAATTTCTCTCCTCTTCAGAAGGTACCAACTGAGACTGGGAAAAGGTTCCATGAGTGTCAGTCACCTTCCTGTTCCTTAACCAAGTGGTCATTCTTCCTGTGTGAGTCGAAGCAACAAGTGCCAACAGCATTGCAACAGAGTCTCCAAATATTCAGCAAGTGCTCATTAATCTGTGACCAACAACAGGGACCCTGGCTGGGTTATTCCCCTCCTTTGCCCACAGGCCAAATACAATGTTCCTACTGGAACCCCACCCACCAACAATTAACCTAGCAGAGACATAAGGACATAAGAAATAGGAGCAGGAGTCGGCCATTTGTCTCCTCGAGCCTGCACCGCCATTCAATAAGATCATGGCTGATCCGATCATGGACTCAGCTCCACTTCCCTGCCCACTCCCCATAAAACTTTAGTCCCTTATCGCTCAAAAATCTGTCTATCTCCGCCTTAAATATATTCAATAACCCAGCCTCCACAGCTCTCTGGGGTAGAGAATCCCAAAGATACACGACACTCTGAGAAGAAATTCCTCCTCATTTCCATTTTAAATGGGCGGCCCCTTATTCTGAAACTATGTCCCCGAGGGAAAACATCTTCTCTGCATCGACCCTGTCCAGCTCCCTCAGAATCTTATACACTTCAATAAGATCACCTCTCATTCTTCTAAACTCCAAAAGGCCTAACCTGCTCAACCTTTCTTCATAAGACAACCCCTTCATCTCAGGAATCAACCTGGTAAACCTTCACTGAACTGCCTCCAATGCAAGTATATCCCTCCTGCCTAGTCTACAGATGGCAGTGCAATTACCCACTAAAAACATCTGAGCACTTAATTGAAGTAATCTTAACTGGTATTTGACCAGATATATTTGTGTTTTCTTACTTAGCATGCTATAAAATTGTATAAATAGTACAGACCTAAAGCTGTTGCGACAGCCAGCTAAAGCTAGCTTGACAAAGTCTGGGAATTATATTTAACGCATGATTGACAAGCGATTTCTCGTTTCCTTTTCAGAACACGGCTAAGTGACACGAGTTGCCCGAGATTAATGAGCTTTTTCAATGACTAGTTGACAAATATTTCTTAATTTATTCAGTGATTAAAAAGTACTGCCCACATCAAATTCACAGCTTGGCAACAAGAAATGTTTTGTTAGCATCAAAGCTCACTTGCTACTACTGTTTGACATTCTATCGTTGAATCTGGCCTAAGTCGCTCAGCCTATTTTTACATCGATAAATTGAGTCTTTTAATAATTCCAAGGACACTTTTACCCAGTCACAAATGTCACAAGATGATCACTGAAGGAGAACAGAGCTTGCATTCCAAGAACAGCCCACGTATGCAACTGTTTGAGTCATGTGCCATAGAAACTACCTCCTCTTTGCATTAACAGAGCAATCATCAAACTCTGACAAACACCAGCATTCATCGAAAGATACATTTTCAAAAAAATAAAATGATGCTGTTCAAATCTGAACACAATTAATTACATCAAAGGCCATATGGTAATACACCATTCAAAAAACAAATAAATCCCTTCCCCATCCTGCCATTTCCATTAGAACAGTGGGGTCTGTTTGAAACACCCAACAATGGACTTTGTGTTCCGTGGCCGATCTTTTAGTATTTTATTTCACATTAAAAACTTCACTGTTTTGCTTCCCCAGTGGACTTTCAATGTCACAAACAGTCCACATTAATATAACAGCTCTGCAAACCATTCATTTTGTCTGGAACATCAGAAAATCTTAAATCACTTTCTCGTGTTGCTGTAATTTCGTTAATCATGGTCTGAAGTGCAACGTTAACTCCTATTAAAATATATAAAGACGCTAATCAAATTGATGGTCGGCCCGCCCCCAACAGCCAAACAACTGGAGGATATAAACGAGCTATTTTCCATTTATTTCACTTTGTGCCAAAAACAGACAGACTGTATCTTTGTTTATTTTTTTTTCCAAAATGTATTCTCCAGACCCCAAAAGAACCAATTAAAATCGCTTTAAGACTTATTAAAAGATGGACAAGATGAAGTCAAGTTATTTTTCACACAGCCCGTGCCAACATGGATTGTCTCCAAATTCCCCCACCCCCGGAAAAGGATGAGATTATGGATGAGTGGAATTCAATTGCAACCCAGTGTGTTAAGCTCTTTTTCCTCACCTTGACACTTCGGTGATGTATCCGAGAAGGCTGGCATTTGACACTGCCAGTGTTGCAGCAGCCCGTGCAGCGCCTGACCTCCACACAAGCCGGCCAGATCAGGAAGTTGGCAGAGGTGGGATCTATCTGACTGCGAGGTATTTCATAAATGACAGTCCTTGTTTTACACACTGCAGGAACAGCTTCTTCTGAAAAGTTTCAACAAAGTAACTTTGAGTGCCGGTTCAAACAGATTTTTTGAAGACAATTTCCATTGAACTTTCAAGACATTTTTTAAAAAGAAAAAAAAAGCATTCAAATCAATAAACTTATTTCAACGTCAGCAATATATTCATTCAGAGCACAAAGGGAAACTTGTTGGCAAAACTTGTTGGAAATACTGCTAAAACCATTTATCTGTTTATTCATGTACTTATCCCCCAATGTTCTGTTCTCACCCTCCTGCCTGCAGACACTGGCTCACTGGAGGTACGGGTCCGTGATCATCTGCTGCCTAACTAGCCATTCGTGTGTCAGCCTAATGGGGAGTGTCAACTGGCTATTCAACTGCTGGGGGCTTCATTGCCATGTCCAATCCTGTCACCTTGAAGTCTATACTTTCCAGCAGGAGTCATTGGATAGAGAACAACAGAAGGAACCCTGACCGACTGTTCCCCTCCCTCGCCCAGGACGCAGGAGGTTAGTTGTAGTGTCCCTGTTTCAGAGCAGCTAATTCTCAGAGCGATCAGGCATCAAACCTGGAACCTTCCGCCATGATATAGTCCAGCACCACACAAAGTACTGCCCTTTCCTGCTGAGCCACACATACTATTAAACATTAATTAACATTATTAAATGTGGCTCTTATTTCATATTTTACTTAAAGGAAAACGAACAAACACCACACAGAAATGGCCCGAGGCTAAGCTGCGCGGGGCTAGTATGTGCCCATGAAAACCCAACACCAAGCGTGGCACCTCCACACTTCTGAAATTCACTCTTTTAGCGTCTCTAGACTCAGTATAATAAAAAGTTATTTCTCCTGGTGTCAATGAGAGCACATTGGTTTATACTTGGACTGAGTTGCCTCAGGTGAAGAGAGTCAGACTGTGAACTATATGCAAAATGGTCAAAGCAATAAAAGATTACAGGGAAAAACACCGACATGTTGCAAGAGGTTGCAGTGGGCAGGCTGACGAGTAGCAGGTAATACTCGGGTATAAAGTCCCTTCGACATATCTATTATATTACAGACATTTTTTTTAAATGCTTTAATCATTACCTTTTTATTCAGCCAGTAGGACTGTGTACATTACACTTGCAAGCACACCACTACAATCACACCCAGAAACCATACAATGGAAGTGTGCCATTCAGAATCTACACCACACATGTGGTTGGAGAAGCTTTGCTTTCATTCCAGTGGCTTCAGTGCAGATGTGCACAGATTACTTTCCAACCCACCTTTTTCCTTCTCCCCAGCCTGTCCCTCTCTTTGTCTCTTGTCCATGCCTCCAACTCTACTCTTGAAAGTGCTAATTGTTGCTGGGCTACGGCTTCATACATGCTAGCAGACCAAATCCATGCGCAATGAGCACTTTCTTGTTTGGGGGGAGGGTGCATAAGGTAGCGATTAGAAGCAGGCACCCACCTGATTGTTCCCTTCCATAGCCCTGAAATACGTAAATCTATTTGAGAACCCGACTGTCTCCTTGACTTGAGAACGGCTATCAGAGTGCAGGTTCCCGTTCAACCTTCGAAGCTTCCTGATCTGTATGGCTCACTATCACACTGGACAATGCATTTATCCATCCAGCCTTCCGAGGGGTAGAGGGGGAAGCCATTTCATACGGCAGGTAATTAATTCTCTCGCTACCTGGCAGCTTAACGTTAACCACCTTGTCCAGGTTCCTCCACTTACTTACCGGCTCCCACAGCTTTGCACGGGACAATGTTTTTCTTTAAGCAAAGGAACTTAAAGCCCAAAACATGAAAGGCACAGATTGTACAATATAAAGAAAATTCATATGGCAGTATATTGCAAAGTAAACAAGTAGTTGACAATGCACCACACTTTACTTGTCCTTTGGGTGTGTGGATGGTTGGTTTAACGTCACTTGGATTTTATTTTTGCTAAAACACACATTTCCGTTTATGGGGATTATGGGGGATCTCAGGACATTCCATCTCAGAGGTGGCTCTGCCACACTGCTTTCCCGACATCCAGGACTGGATGAGCAGAAATTTTCTCCAATTGAATATTGGGAAGACTGAAGTCTTTGTTTTCAGTCCCTGCCACAAACTCCGTTCCTTAGCCACCGACTCCAACCTCCTCCCCAACTTCTGTCTGAGGCTGAACCAGACTGTTTGCAACCTAGGTGTCATATTTGACCCTGAAATGAGCTTTCGACCACATCTGCAGCATAACTAAAACTGTCTATTTCCACCTCCGTAACATCGCCCGTCTCTGCCCCTGCCTCAGCTCATTCACTGCCAAAACCTTCATCCATGCCTTTGTTATCTCTAGACTTGACTATTCCACTACACTCCTGGTTGGCCTCCCACATTCTACCCTACGTAAACTAGAGGTCATCCAAAACTCGGCTGCCCGTGTCCTAGCTCGCACCAAGTCCCATTCACCCATCACTCCCTGTGCTCGCTGACCTACATTGGCTCCCGGTTAAACAATGCCTCGATTTCAAAATTCGCATCCTTGTTTTCAAATTCCTCCATGGCCTCACCCCTCCCTATCTCTGTAATCTCCACCAGCCCCAACCACCCCCGGGAGTATCTAACTCTGCCTACTTGAGCATCCCCGATTATAATCGCTCGACCATTGGTGGCCGTGCCTTCTATTGCCTAGGCCCCAAGCTCTGGAACTCACTGCCTAAATCTCTCTGCCTCTCATTCATCCTTCAAGACACTCCTTAAAACCTACCTCTTAGACCAAGTTTTTGGTCACCTGCCCTAATTTCTCCTTATGCGGCTCGGTGTCAAATTCCTTCATCTCATAACACTCCGGTGAAGCGCCTTGGGACGTTTCACTACATTAAAGGTATTATATAAATACAAGTTGTTGTTGTTGCTATAGCAGTGAGCACCTCGAGTCTCGTCGCCGAGAGCGTGCAGAAACCAAGCGCAGGCAGCGGAAGGAGCGTGCGGCAAACCAGACTCCCCACCCACCCTTTCCTCAACCACTGTCTGTCCCACCTGTGACAGAGACTGTAATTCCTATATTGGACTGTACAGCCACCTGAGAACTCACTTTTAGACTGCCTACGATGATGAGTGTGCTATATTTATACTGTAGCATTGGTAAGAAGGCAGCAGGAGCCACCTCAGAGAGATGAAGCACTATTAGAGGAAAATGTGAATGTCCACCTCCATCGAGGTTAAATGCCGCTGCCTTCCATTGCACCAGTTGTGGGTGAGCTGAGCTCTCTGCCCACATGGACAAGGCAGCAATGCAGTTTTAACACCACCACCTACCCCAACATCAGGAAAGGCGTGTGAGCAGAAGCAAAGGTGCCATTGCTATTTCTGAACAACTATTTTTGGAGGTTGCCACTATGGCTCTGCGTCTCTCGCTCAATTCCAGAGCAGCAGGGCCGCAGGAAGGGGATCAACACGAGGCTGACTGGGGGGTCAGTACATTTACCCAACACAAACAGCATTCAAAGTTTAGAAGCTACAGAATAGAATTTGTAAATATTTTAATTCCAGGCTCTTATAATGGGTGAACCCTGGAAGGCTGTGTAGTTTGGTTTGATCACATTTTAAATAAGAGTTGAGTGAAGCAGAAAATGTCATGGTCAGGTTGAACCCATGCTGAGAGAGGTGCCAGGATTAGTTATGCCAAGCTAAGCTCACTGGGTTAATTGGCTAGGACAGGCACTGCCATTTATCTCCATACCTGGGCTGGGAAGGAAAGGAAAGGAAAAAGATATTGTCTGATGTTCCCACCCGATTACTATTCAGTAGATCATGCTGCACAGTGTGCGTAGGTGAGGACAGGACTGACCTCGCTGATGCTTTCCCCGCCCAACCTGCAACCACTCGCTGACTGAGCTCATACATGGAGAACGGACGTTCAACATCAAAGGACCAGCACCCCAACATTAACATTCAGGAGAGGAGTCGTGAAGATCAGGGAGGAACAGAGGAGATGGGGTAAAAGTAAATCTTCAATTCCTCTGTAAGTTATCAACACCTACACTCACCTGAACAGTAGTGAAACACTGGGATGTATAAATATAATGATCCACTGCCACTGGATGTCACTAACAAACTTCAGAAACACTCCCACTATTTAGAGGCACATTAGTGACATCTAGATGCACAAAGTCAGTACAACTTCTCTGTTGTTTTATATCAGCCATTATTTCTCTCTTGCTCTCTGTCTCGCTCTCGCTCTAACTCCTGGCCAGGCCACAGCTAGACATTTGACTCAGGCTTAGATTACTCTGGGTTGCCCAATTTCCATTTTTACAGTGTCTTTGCAACCATTGCTGCTGCTACTGTACAGAAACAAAAAGCTCTGTCGAAAAACATTTTGCACTATCTTGCAAGCTTTCGCTTTTTGGTCAAGTGAAATGCAAGTAAAAGAATGTTCAGTGCAAATACTGCAATACCAAATGTATGTCTTAAATTGTTAAGATTAAGATAAGATTATTCAGGACTTCAAAAAAGTCACACACTACCTATGTATAATCCATGCCTCTATGGACTGTTCTGGTATACATGGACATATTAAATGTCATAGCAGTTTAGTCTATATTCTAGTTGATCATCAGCCAGGGCGGGCATCGGGCCAGTTTTGTCTACTCCTGCAGCTCAGTTACTGTTTGCTCGAACGTAACAAATGAAAATCTTTAGAGCTGACAGAAAACAGTCTGAAGTTATGTGACTGTTCTGGGTACATGGATGCAGATATAAACAAGGGCTGAAGAAGTGCAATGTGTCTTCAACTACTCTGCAACACGTTAGGACATGAATTTGAATGTAAGGAATTTATTGGGGCAGGATTGCTTGAAGGAGGACTTTCCACAGTATGTTCCAAGTGCACTAAACAACAGAGTATTGTAGAAAAAAACATCAAAGGAGAGAAATATTAACAAATAGTCATTTAACGAGTTTTTCATCCAGCATCAGAGAGTAGAATAAAAAGTAAAATATTGTTGCTTTGTGCACTAAAAGGATCTATTCTTGTCTAAATAACAGAGTCTACAAAAAAACAGCAGTCACACTAGCTACAAAAGCAACTGCATTAGTTTAAAACATGTTCCTTTGAAAATGCCACAAATTTAAATGGAGGGCTTGGAGTCTATCATTACGACACTAGAACAGGATTAAGTTTATCTTAATAACACAAAGATCAATAACTAGCTGTTTTCTCATAGATAAATCAACTAAATCATCACAGTACAATGAATAAACCTCTAATTGTGCTCTAGAAAGCTGGTGCTACATTTAGTTTTGAAGATAAACGAACGTGAACGGGACAGGATGAACTGGGAAAACCCAGACACAGTTACTAAATGCCCTTTCCAGGATCGTATTGAGCCATGCAAACCAAGATGGTCTGCCATTCAATCTCTGGTCTCAGCTGGGGGAATGGTTACAGAATTGGCTACAAGAGCGGGGTGGGAAATGACCAGGGCTCTTGCTCCTGATCGCTATCCAGTGACTTCAGCTGGAAGGGCTCGGATGTGGCGGTCACATAGCCTGCCAATACTCACTATCTGGACTCGCACATGAAGACTGGCTATCGGAGGGCTGCCAGCACCCATGGAGCCGGTTGCCAGGTTGAGTCATTGCCTTCAGGAGAGGAGGGGAGAAAAGAAAATTAAAGAAATGCTAACAGGATTTAATTGGTAGAACCATTTTAAGTAGCAATTTGTGAATGGTCAACACCAACAGGGAATATTTCTAAAGGTACCTGTTTTTTAATGTTCTAAAATCAAGCAATCTGTTCCACATGTTGAACTAACAATGTTTGCTGAGAAAGATGTGGGTTAATGGATACCCGGATACGTGTTACAAGACACCGAGACCGAAGCTCAAGTGTCAGTCAATGTCATTCGAATCCAATCTCAAGATACATTATGGCCTATGACGTACCGAACTTTGCTTTTCTTTCTTCTTCACAGTTTTAAGTCATTTTATTTTGTCCGTGCACCTTAATTCTCCTGCAGTATATACTTTTTTCTGCTGAGGAGGCAGTCTGTTTGCAGCCCCCTGCCAACGCTCCTCATAAACTGACTGCTCGGATGTGCTGAGATGACTCACTCCCTGACCAGCACCTCACACCTCCCCAAGAGGCTCACCGTGTAGGGATTCACAGGCACTCAGTACCATACATGTTGCACCTACAGCACCCTGACAATACTATTCCTTATCAAATGCTGTTTCAACAATCCCGCAGCCCCAGGTGGGAAACTGCACATGCAAGGACTGACGGTCACAAATAGGGCTATCAGTGTGTTTCTGATTCTCCCGTACTTCGCTCCCTGTGAGCACAACTCCACACTGGTGCCGCAAGATTTCAGAATCACCTCTATAATCTATAAATAATGTGAACGTTTATTGGTTGAAGCAATTTCGAATCGCATACAGACAAAGTAATGAAGTAGTATGTTTGTACATTAAATTAAACTGAATTCACAACGTGACTTCAATTCAAATATTATGAACTGTTAACGTTTGATATGTTTACACTATAAAAAGTTTATCCTGTCTAGTCAGCATTGCATTTTTGTGAGTTTTACCAGTGTCACTTAAAGTTATAGATTTGTAAATGGAGATCCAAAGGAATCTCATGGTATCCCTGCAACCACTTTTTCTGCATTTATTGACTTTCGAGCACATAGTTTCTGCTGTATATCCCCAATCTATTTTCTGAAATGACAGTAATGTTTTCCTTGGGTGGCTGACTGGGACAAATTTAGTAAGTCTGTGCTCCTGAAGAGAAGCTTCGCCAGTTGTGAGCATGTGTTGAAGAGTCAGGGCTGTGGCATTATAACCCTATCTCCGACTCATGCTCCCATCTGGGAAAGCTCTGTTCGAGATGCGCAGCTTGGTGAATTTTCCCCATTGTTTTTGGTGGGTCCCTAGCAATGAGTCAATATTGTCGCAGGATCCTACACACAGGAAAAAAAGTTTGAATAGCACTGTGTTGGATGCAAGTCACAGAAAGCTGGCACATGCTGCTTGATGGTTCAGTTGGTAGGTTCATGGCTTCATATGGAACTGGGCGAGGAACGGGGGTTCCTGCTTCTGTTGGCTATCCAGAAAGCCTGCTACAAAGTAGGTCACGCAGATATCAGGTGAGGCAGGACCAGCCTGACATGTGATGGCCCTTTGGTGGAACGCCTGCTGACAATCACTATCTAGGCTCACACATGAGCAATGGGCATGTGGAGACTGTACAGAGGGTGGGTGGAACCATACCAAGAGGGTTGAGAATTGGAAAAACAAAGAAAATCTCCACATTGTGTATTTCTTTCGTCATGGCTTTCTTCTTACGCTGGTTTGATTGAAGTGACACACAGTACATCTCAGGGCAGCAACATCGAGGAGTTTAGATAACACCATAGACAGCAAGAGAAGATTGAACACTGTC
This sequence comes from Pristiophorus japonicus, assembly GCF_044704955.1. NCBI lineage: Eukaryota > Metazoa > Chordata > Chondrichthyes > Pristiophoridae > Pristiophorus > Pristiophorus japonicus. The sequence goes on along the minus strand of NC_091991.1, from coordinate 105,676,992 downwards.
AATATTAAGTGAACCGCAAGGTATGCAATGTCCTTGAGCCAAACTGCAACTGGAGCTGTTCGAGATAGCATTTACGGGTTGAGTTTGAGCAGAGCAGCTTAAGTCCATTTTCTGTGCTGTTTGGGTGGAGGGCGGTGAGAATAACGACTGATAACTAGTTTTAACAGTCAGTTATACCTCATGACTGGGACTACAGTGACAAGACAGCTCACTTTTACTATATTGCTTCATGCAAAGGAATAGTGCATTCAGTATATAGCACAGACAAATCTCACCTAAAACCCCCAACTAAGGGAACATGAGCTATGAATCTGTGTTATTTTAAAAATTAAGCAAAGCCCCATGACACAGTGGAAATCACCCAACCGAAATTAGACATCTGATCTAATTTGCGACTGATTCCTAAAACAAAATCAAAATCATATTACCCTGTACTACTGTGTGATTCTGCAATGCTGAAATAAATTGCCTGTTGCAAAACAATAATGATGAATAGTTCACTGATTGTAACCACTTTCATATTCACAATTGATAACTCTGGTCCATCACTGTAGTAAGAAATGGCTGGTGTAACAACATAAGTGCCACGGTGTCACAAAAACAAAGTTATACTTAGAGGATCTGTTACAAATAAAAAATGGTAAAACAAAACTTACCAATACTTCGCTTTCTCCGTATAGGTACTGAGCGCTTTGTGTATTCATGTTTAATTACATTATTACTGCGAGACCTTAAATTAGATTCGGAATGATCATCGTCCCCTGTGATACAAGGAAAAACAGAATATATTGGAACAGCCATATCATTTGATATACAAGTACAATGTTAATGATAAATGCACATATTTTAATACTTGATGTTGACTGTCATCACTCTTGCAATGGGAAAACCACAGAGTATGATTCATATCTCACAGGTGATCCAATCTCAATTCACAAGCAAGGCACACAGTCAGCATGCTATTCAACTACAAGCAGCATCACAGCCAAGCCCAATCCTTCCCTCATCTGATGTCCAGACATGCACATGCAAGAAGGAGCCCAGGAATTCTGAAGATAATTACAGTGTTCCTATCCTTGCCCTGGCTGAGATCAGTGAATTCAGCATAGACTGAAGATGGAACCTGAGACATACCTGGTCTGTTGTCTCAGTACTACACCAGGCTATCATGGGAGCTACAATAAACAAATGGACAAATATTCACAAACTGTGGATTTGTGCCACCTCATATGTGAATTACTGCAGGATGGAAGTTTAACGCTACTATTTAACGCTAAAATGGGAGGTCATGCACTTTGACAGTAAACAGATAAGTAATTCATGGACACCACATTGTGTGGCATCCATGGAAGTCGAAAGGTCTACTCTCAACTGTGTGCTGTCTTTTATTGACCAATAACATTCAATGAGTTCTTTTCTCCACACTTTAAGGCTTTTTAAATGATTTTCTCCCCCACACTCCTCACCTGAAGGCATTGACTCCCTCACAGTTCCACACCAGCTGCACATGGGTAACTGGCATGTGATCCTACCCAAAGTTTCCCCCATGCATGACACTCCTGCAATGCCTCATGGCCAAACACGAGAGAAAAATCTAAATCTGAAAACAGTTTTGGGGCTTCTCAGGTTTAGTTAACCTTCGTTAAGGTTTAGTCAGTGTAAATACCACGCAAATTGGCATGGAGCCACAGAAACTAGAAGGTCCCAATTTCAGTTCCTAGTAGATGCTGAGATATTGATCAAAGCTGAAACAGCAGGAGGGATATGACAATTAGTTTCAGTGACCCCGAGCTGGGGCAGGACAATCCCGCTCCTGATGGTTATCCATGTTTGGAAAGGTCGGTGTGCGGACATCGGTAAGGGCTTAGCTGTAATCTGGATTCACTGTCTCTGCATTCACGCATGAAGTGTGGTCATTGGGTAAAGGTGGAACGTGTCTGGGACCTGTGGAACCACAGCCCAGCTAAGAAACAGCAAGAGAAAAATGTCAAAGGGGTGTTCATGTCCGAATTTACAATCTATATTAACAACTTGGAAGAAGGGAATAAATGTAACGTAGCCAAGCTTGCTGACGATACAAAGATGGGAGGAAAAGCAATATGTGAGGACACAAAGAATCTGCAAAAGGACATAGACAGGCTAAGTGAGTGGGCAAAAATTTGGCAGATGGAATATAATGTTGGAAAATGGGAGGTCATGCACTTTGGCAGAAAAAAATTAAAGACCAAGTTATTATTTAAATGGAGAAAGATTGCAAAGTGCTTCAGTACAGCAGGACCTGGGGGTATTTGTGCATGAAACACAAAAGGATAGTATGCAGGTACAGCAAGTGATCAGGAAGGCAAATGGAATCTTGGCCTTTATTGCAAAGGGGATGGAGTATAAAAGCAGGAAAGTCTTGCTACAGTTGTACAGGGTATTGGTGAGGCCACACCTGGAGTACTGCGTGCAGTTTTGGTTTCCATATTTACGAAAGGATACACTTGCTTTGGAGGCAGTTCAGAGAAGGTTCACTCGGTTGATTCGGGAGATGAGGGGGTTGACTTATGAGGAAAGGCTGAGTAGGTTGGGCCTCTACTCATTGGAATTCAGAAGAATGAGGGGTGATCTTATCAAAACGTATAAGATTATGAGGGGGCTTGACAAGGTGGATGCAGACAGGATGTTTCCACTGATGGAGGAGACTAGAACTAGAGGGCATGATCTTAGAATAAGGGGCCTCCCATTTAAAACTGAGATGAGGAGAAATTTCTTCTCTCGGAGGATTGTAAATCTGTGGAAGCTGGGACATTGAATAAATTTAAGACAGAAATAGACAGTTTCTTAAACGATAAGGGGTTATGGGGAGCGGGCAGGGAAGTGGAGCTGAGTCCATGATCGGATCAGCCATGATCTTATTAAATGGCGGAGCAGGCTCGAGGGGGTCATATGGCCTACTCCTGTTCCTATTTCTTATGTTCTGATGTCCTTAACTGATGTTATGTGACATAGAACTTCAATAAATTACACTAATTTATATTAAATTTCACAGCATTTTATGCAATTCATCGGGTCTCTTGACACACTTCACTTTCAGAAAGCACAAGTCTTTGCGCTGTCAAATTCACAATCGGCAAAGTTAGGCAGTGGATGTACACATTTACTGACTACACAAAGATCCAATACTGTGCTGCAGAAGATTTAAAATGACATTACAATGTAGCACTGAATGTAAACCATGAGTAATCTTCAGCCAATGATCATGATTAAGAATGAACGGTAGCACGAGCTTACCCAACGGGTAGACCATCTTTCCAGTAGACCAGCAAGTTTCATAGATCAGCAAAACAATAACCCACAACTTGTCAACCATTAGCTTGGTGATGCTGTGTCGCATTGGCTATTTATGGCTACTAATAGTCCCCAGTTAAAGTCTCCTGTAAAAGTGCACTACCAATTGTAATAATCTCCGGGTTACTACCAGTGGCTAATGAGTGCAAGAATAGAAGGATAGAGAGGATGAACGCGTGGCTGGAGAGATGGTACAGGAGGGAGGGCTTTAAATTCTTGAGGCATTGGGACCGTTTCTGGGGAAGATGGGACCTGTACAAACCGGACGGGTTGCACCTCAACAAAGCCAGGACCAATATCCTCACGGGGAGTTTTGCTGGTGCTGTTGGGGAGAGTTTAAACTGGCTTGGCAGGGGGATGGGAACCTGAGAATAGATTCAATAGGGAAGGAAGTAAAGCTGAAATTGGAAAGCAAGAATGTAGAAAGTGAATCTGTAACACAGAGGAAACAAGGGTTAGTAAGTACTAAGCAAGGAGGTCTTCCTGTGCTAAATGGTATATACTTCAATGCAAAGACTATAGCGAATAAGGCAGATGAGCTGAGAGCACAGGTAGACACTTGGGAGAATGACATTATAGCCATTACAGAAACATGGTTGAAAGAGGAGCAGGTTTGGCAGATCAATATTCCTGGTTACAGGATTTTTAGACAAGATAGAGAGGGGGGTAAAAAGGGGGGTGGTTGCAGTATTGATTAAAGAAACTATTACAGCGGTGAGGAGAGATGATATGTTAGAGGAAACATCGAATGAGGCCATATGGGTCGAACAGAAAAATAAAAAAAGAGGCGATCACACTGCTTGGTATGTATTATAGACCCCCAAATAGTGGGAGGGAGATCTAAGAGCAAATATGTCGGCAAATTTTGGTGAAATCCAAAATTCATTAGGCAGTAATAGTAGGGGATTTCAACTATGCTAATATTGATTGGGACAAATATAGTGTGAAGGGTATAGAGTATGCAAAATTCTTAAAATGCATTCAAGAGAACTTTTTTAGTCAGTAAGTAACAAGCCCAACACGAGAGGGGGCGGTTCTGGATTTAGTTTTTGGGAATGAAGCTGGGCAGGTGGAAGGGGTATCAGTGGGAGAGCACTTGGGTGCAAGTGACCATAATTCAGTCAGATTTAAGGTAGTTATAGATAAGGACAAGGATAGACCAGGAATAAAAGTCCCAAATTGGGGAAAAGCTAACTTTGCTAAGTTGAGAAGTGATTTGGCCAAAGTGGGCTGGAAACAGCTACTTGAAGATAAGTCAGTGTTGGAACAGTGGGAGGCATTCATGGAGGAGATCTGGAAGGCTCAGGCTAAACATGTGCCCTTAAAGAAAAAAAGGTGGGAAAAACAATTCTTGAGCCCCCTGGATGTCTAGGGACTTACAGTGGAGGATAAAGAAAAAAAGGGAAGCTTATATCATATACCAACGGCTAAATACTATAGAATCCTTGAAGAAATATAGAAAGTTCAGAGGTAATATTAAAAAGGATATTAGGAATGCTAAGAGAGATTCTTGGCAAGTAAAATTAAGGAAAACCCAAAGATGTTCTATAAATATATTAAGAGCAAGAGGATAACTAAAAGAAAGGGTAGGGCCTATTAGAGACCATGAGGGTAATCTCTGTGTGGAGGCGGAAGATGTTGGTATGGTTCTTAATGAATACTTTGTATCTGTTTTCACAAAGCAAAGGGGCAATGCAGATACTGCTATCGAGGAGGAGTGTGAAATTCTAGATGGAATAAACATAGTGAGAGAGGAAGTATTTGGGGGTTTAACAGCTCTGAAAGTAGATAAGTCCCCAGGCCGGATGAAATGCATCCCAGGCTGTTGAGCAAAGTAAAAGAGGAAATAGCAAAGGCCTTGACCATCATTTTCCAGTCCGCTTTGGATCGGGGCATGATGCCGGAGGATGGAGGACTGCTAATGTGGTACCCTTGTTTAAAAAGGGAGAAAGGGATAGACCGAGTAATTACAGGCCTCAGTGCTGGGAAAATTATTGGAAAAAATCCTGAAGAAGAGGATAAATCTACAATTTAGAAAGGCAAAGATTAATCAGGGACAGTCAGCACAGATTTGTTCAGGGAAGATCAGGTCTGTCTGCCTAACTTGATTGCATTTTTTGAGGAGGTAACCAGGAGGGTTGACGAGGGTAGTGTGACGATGTAATGTATAAGGACTTTAGCAAAGCTTTTGATAACATGGCAAACTGGTCACAAAGGTAAAACCTCATGGGATCCAGGGCAAAGTGGCAAGTTGGATCCAAAATTGGTTTAAAGGTAGGAAGCAAAGATTGATGGGTATTTTTGTGACTGGAAGGATGTTTCCAGTGGGGTTCCGCAGGGCTCAGTACTGGGTCCCTTGTTTTTTGTGGTATACATCAATGATCTAGATTTGAATACAGGGAGTATGATTAACAAGTTTGCAGATGACACTAAAATGGGCTGTGTGGTTGATAATGAAGAGGAACGTCATGGACTGCAGGAGAATATCAATCTACTGGTCAGATGGGCAGGACAGTGGCAAATGGAATTTAATTCGGAGAGGTGTACTTGGGGAGGGCTAATAAGGAAAGGGTATACACATTAAGCGGTAGGCCACTTAATAGCGTAAATGAACAAAGGGACCTTGGAGTGCTTGTCCAACGATCCCTGAAAGTAGCAGGCCAGGTGGATAAGGTGGTTAAGAAGGCATACGGAATGTTTGCCTTTATTGGCCGAGGCTTAGAATATAAGAGCAGGGAGGTTATGCTTAAAGATGGCGTGCAGTTCTGGTCGCCGTATTATAGGAAGGACGTGATTGCACTGGAGAAGGTGCAGAGGAGATTTACAAGGATGCTGCCTGGAATGGAGAATCTTAGCTATGAGGACAGATTAGATAGGCTGGGTTTGTTCTCATTGGAACAAAGGCTGAGAAGAGACCTCATTGAGATGTATAAAGTTTTGAGGCGCCTGGATATCGTTGTTAGTAAGTGCCCATTTCCCTTGATGGAGAGGTCAATTATGAGGGGGCATAGTTTTAAAGTGGTTGGTGGAAGGTTTAGTGGTGATTTGAGGGGAGGCTTCTTCACGCAGAGGGTTGTGGGGGTCTGGAACTCACTGCCTGGGAGGGTGGATGCAGAAACCCTCACCACATGGATGGGCATTTAAAGTGCCGTAACCTGCAGGGTTACGGACCTAGAGCTGGTAAGTGGGATTAGACTGGATAATCTCTTGTTGGCTGGCGCAGATACGATGGTAAGTACTGCAGGGAATCGAATACAGCCAGAGTGATCTCCCAGACTAGTTTTGATCACCTGGATGGGTCAGAGAGGAATTTTCCCAGATTCTTTCCCCAGTTGGCCTGGGTTTTTATCTGGTTTTTGCCTCCCAGGAGATCACATGGCTCCGGTTGGGGTGGAGTGTAAGGGGTGTCGCAGTTGTGTGAGGCGGACTGGTTGGGCTGGGTGCTCTTTGCCTTTCCGTCATTGTTCATTGTTCATAGGTTTATATGTAATCTTCAGGGCTGCTGACCGAGGGCCGGGTGGCTCTTTGTCGGCCGGCACAGACACGATGGGCTGAAATGGCCTCCTTCTGCTCTGTAAATTTCTATGTTTCTATGTGACAGGGCTATTTAAGTTGGTTGTTTTATGGGGACATTTAAGTTTTCTCCTCGTTTCTTATGAACTTGACAAATCCAGTGAAAGGGGATGTTTAGGATGCAGAACAGGACCCATATCTCCAACATTTCTACACACATCTGTCGGTCTTCACATCAGAAATCACCCACATAAAAAGCTTTCGACATGACAATGTGCGCAATTATTTTAAAATACATGGCCACAGCAGTAGCAGTGTGTGGGCAGGTACAACAGGAGCGGTGAGGTCGGGGCGAAGGAGCGGCAAAGTTCGTAGAGGGATGTGATCGGGGCCCAGGAGAGGCGTGAGTTTGGGGCCCAGAAGAGTCAAGGGCTCAGGAGCAGCATGGGCCAGCCCACACTGCGGTATGTGCGCGCACTAGGTCCATGCAGCAGAGCAGGTCACCAGTCGTCTTTGTTAATCCTTGCTACTGGACCAAGACCCAGCTCGGTCAAGCCAGTGTGGTGGCTGGTGTGTAATGGTCACCCCACGTTAAAAAAATCCACGCACAGGCATCTTCCACCCTTCATGATGTAGTTCGGGATCTGGAATATTAGGTCCTTCATTGAAACACCTGTGAACTCATCCCTTTTCGGCGTGGAAGCAAGTCATCCTCGACACGAGAGACTGCCTATGATGATGATGATGATGATTGATGATGACAAAACTGGCTCAAGATGACAAAGCTGAACTGAAGGTGAGTTAGGAAAATATGATGACAAAGATTAATAATAGAAAAGCAGATAGACTTAAGCAGGTGAACCAATCAGTAGTAGCAAACTGATTTCTGAAAGCTCGAAGAGAAAAATAAATTACAAAAATAAAAGGAAATGGTTAAGAAACAGATAGCACTAAATGGGACAGAGAAAGCTCCCCCTCATGTGAATGCACGCATTATTGCAGGGTTATGATTCACAGGCATTGGACCCCCGCCAGCAACAGTATCATGCCCAGGTGCCATTCTTCACCTCTGAACTTTGACAGCAACTGTTGGCAGGCTGCTAGACTGTAGTGAACGAGTCACAACAGAGCCCAACCTGGCTTTGCCCAACACACACATGCGCGCGCACTCTCTCGCACACGCTCTCTAGAGGAATCATTGCATAGAAATTCGGAACAGGAACCCTGGGAACAAACAGCCCTGTTGTGGTATCTTGACCACTGTTGCAGTTAAGATCAACGAACCCAGCTCAGACCAATCAAACCTGCGGCTTTTCTGATCTGTATGACCAGTGCCACAGCAGGCAGTACAGTTACCCTCTAGCCCATTGGGGGAGCAGCACTGACAGTCTGAACTAGTAAATTTCTTGCTTACAAGGCAGTTACACAATTAGCAAATATAATTTATAAACTGAAAAATGTATCATTGTAGAACTTACTAAAGTATAAATGGCCTCAGCTATAGTATTCTAGGAAAATATATAATTTTCTAGGAATGCCATAGTATTGATCCGTAACAGACAAATTCACAGCACTTAATCGCTAATGTTTCGGAAACTTGAAAATGCTATTTGCAGTTGCCATTTTGTTATCAGGGAGAACCGCAGCCAAGTTTGATCCTGTCCGCACCACGGCCCCAACCCGTCTGCATTTCCAGCAGCTGCTGGGCTGGTGGTTGAGGTAGTGTGCAGTGTCTACACTGCTGCCCCAGCACATATTCCCCTGAAAGGTGCCTGCACAGTTCATTTGAATGTATTTTTTAGATTTGAGCAGTTACCTGCAGTGTGCCACCAGTCTCTTTCTCTATTCCACTCCAGCGCATTGAGGTCAGGCAGTGGATTTTATCTTTGTTATAGGATTTCGGGGTACTTGAATTTTACGAACTTGCATTTTTACTATTACCATTTATGTCAACATTACATCTTGTGTGTGCAGTTGTTGTCAAGACTACAGTGTACATATCAAGGCATACAATCAGATGGATTACTGGTCCAACAGAAATATTACATCTTTCTTTCATAATGTCAGTTTAAAACCATGCTTACTTCTGGTCACCCTGCAGATCACTTCCCAAACAGGTGACAGAGCCTGCCCCTCGCCGCCCCGACAGTGTGCCCCTCGCCGCCCCGACAGTGTGCCCCTCGCCGCCCTGACAGTGTGCCCCTCGCCGCCCCGACAGTGTGCCCCTCGCCGCCCCGACAGTGTGCCCCTCGCCGCCCTGACAGTGTGCTCCTCGCCGCCCTGACAGTGTGCCCCTCGCCGCCCCGACACAGTGTGCCCCTCGCCGCCCTGACAGTGTGCCCCTCGCCGCCCCGACAGTGTGCCCCTCGCCGCCCTGACAGTGTGCCCCTCGCCGCCCTGACAGTGTGCCCCTCGCCGCCCCGACAGTGTGCCCCTCGCCGCCCCGACACAGTGTGCCCCTCACCGCCCTGACAGTGTGCCCCTCGCCGCCCTGACAGTGTGCCCCTCGCCGCCCCGACAGTGTGCCCCTCGCCGCCCCGACACAGTGTGCCCCTCACCGCCCTGACAGTGTGCCCCTCGCCGCCCTGACAGTGTGCCCCTCGCCGCCCCGACACAGTGTGCCCCTCACCGCCCTGACAGTGTGCCCCTCGCCGCCCTGACAGTGTGCCCCTCGCCGCCCCGACAGTGTACCCCTCGCCGCCCCGACAGTGTGCCCCTCGCCGCCCCGACAGTGTGCCCCTCACCGCCCCGACAGTGTGCCCCTCGCCGCCCCGACAGTGTGCCCCTCGCCGCCCTGACAGTGTGCCCCTCACCGCCCCGACAGTGTGCCCCTCACCGCCCCGACAGTGTGCCCCTCGCCGCCCCGACACAGTGTGCCCCTCGCCGCCCTGACAGTGTGCCCCTCGCCGCCCCGACACAGTGTGCCCCTCGCCGCCCTGACAGTGTGCCCCTCGCCGCCCCGACAGTGTGCCCCTCGCCGCCCTGACAGTGTGCCCCTCGCCGCCCCGACAGTGTACCCCTCGCCGCCCCGACACAGTGTGCCCCTCACCGCCCTGACAGTGTGCCCCTCGCCGCCCTGACAGTGTGCCCCTCGCCGCCCCGACAGTGTACCCCTCGCCGCCCCGACACAGTGTGCCCCTCACCGCCCTGACAGTGTGCCCCTCGCCGCCCTGACAGTGTGCCCCTCGCCGCCCCGACAGTGTACCCCTCGCCGCCCCGACACAGTGTGCCCCTCACCGCCCTGACAGTGTGCCCCTCACCGCCCCGACACAGTGTGCCCCTCGCCGCCCTGACAGTGTGCCCCTCGCCGCCCTGACAGTGTGCCCCTCGCCGCCCTGACAGTGTGCCCCTCGCCGCCCTGACAGTGTGCCCCTCGCCGCCCTGACAGTGTGCCCCTCGCCGCCCTGACAGTGTGCCCCTCGCCGCCCCGACAGTGTGCCCCTCGCCGCCCCGACAGTGTGCCCCTCGCCGCCCCGACAGTGTGCCCCTCGCCGCCCCGACACAGTGTGCCCCTCGCCGCCCCGACACAGTGTGCCCCTCGCCGCCCTGACAGTGTGCCCCTCGCCACCCTGACAGTGTGCCCCTCGCCGCCCCGACAGTGTGCCCCTCGCCGCCCCGACAGTGTGCCCCTCGCCGCCCCGACACAGTGTGCCCCTCGCCGCCCCGACACAGTGTGCCCCTCGCCGCCCTGACACAGTGTGCCCCTCACCGCCCCGACAGTGTACCCCTCACCGCCCCGACACAGTGTGCCCCTCGCCGCCCTGACAGTGTGCCCCTCGCCGCCCCGACAGTGTGCCCCTCGCCGCCCCGACAGTGTGCCCCTCGCCGCCCCGACAGTGTACCCCTCGCCGCCCCGACAGTGTACCCCTCGCCGCCCCGACACAGTGTGCCCCTCGCCGCCCCGACACAGTGTGCCCCTCGCCGCCCTGACAGTGTGCCCCTCGCCGCCCTGACAGTGTGCCCCTCGCCGCCCCGACAGTGTGCCCCTCGCCGCCCCGACAGTGTGCCCCTCGCCGCCCCGACACAGTGTGCCCCTCGCCGCCCCGACACAGTGTGCCCCTCGCCGCCCTGACACAGTGTGCCCCTCGCCGCCCTGACAGTGTGCCCCTCGCCGCCCCGACAGTGTGCCCCTCGCCGCCCCGACAGTGTGCCCCTCGCCGCCCTGACAGTGTGCCCCTCGCCGCCCCGACAGTGTGCCCCTCGCCGCCCTGACAGTGTGCCCCTCGCCGCCCCGACAGTGTGCCCCTCGCCGCCCCGACAGTGTGCCCCTCGCCGCCCCGACAGTGTGCCCCTCGCCGCCCCGACACAGTGTGCCCCTCACCGCCCCGACACAGTGTGCCCCTCACCGCCCCGACACAGTGTGCCCCTCGCCGCCCCGACAGTGTGCCCCTCACCGCCCCGACACAGTGTGCCCCTCACCGCCCCGACACAGTGTGCCCCTCACCGCCCTGACACAGTGTGCCCCTCACCGCCCCGACACAGTGTGCCCCTCACCGCCCCGACACAGTGTGCCCCTCACCGCCCCGACACAGTGTGCCCCTCACCGCCCCGACACAGTGTGCCCCTCACCGCCCCGACACAGTGTGCCCCTCGCCGCCCCGACACAGTGTGCCCCTCACCGCCCCGACACAGTGTGCCCCTCACCGCCCCGACACAGTGTGCTCCTCGCCGCCCCGACACAGTGTGCCCCTCGCCGCCCCGACACAGTGTGCCCCTCGCCGCCCTGACAGTGTGCCCCTCACCGCCCGGACACAGTGTGCCCCTCGCCGCCCCGACACAGTGTGCCCCTCGCCGCCCTGACAGTGTGCCCCTCACCGCCCGGACACAGTGTGCCCCTCGCCGCCCCGACACAGTGTGCCCCTCACCGCCCCGACAGTGTGCCCCTCGCCGCCCTGACAGTGTGCCCCTCGCCGCCCCGACACAGTGTGCCCCTCGCCGCCCTGACAGTGTGCCCCTCACCGCCCTGACAGTGTGCCCCTCGCCGCCCCGACACAGTGTGCCCCTCGCCGCCCCGACACAGTGTGCCCCTCGCCGCCCCGACACAGTGTGCCCCTCACCGCCCCGACAGTGTGCCCCTCGCCGCCCTGACAGTGTGCCCCTCGCCGCCCCGACAGTGTGCCCCTCGCCGCCCTGACAGTGTGCCCCTCGCCGCCCTGACAGTGTGCCCCTCGCCGCCCCGACACAGTGTGCCCCTCGCCGCCCCGACACAGTGTGCCCCTCACCGCCCCGACACAGTGTGCCCCTCACCGCCCTGACAGTGTGCCCCTCACCGCCCTGACAGTGTACCCCTTGCCGCCCTGACAGTGTGCCCCTCGCCGCCCTGACAGTGTGCCCCTCACCGCCCTGACAGTGTACCCCTCACCGCCCTGCCAGTGTACCCCTTGCCGCCCTGACAGTGTGCCCCTCGCCGCCCCGGCACAGTGTGCCTCTCACCGCCCCGACACAGTGTGCCCCTCACCGCCCCGACACACTGTGCCCCTCACGCCCCTCACCGCCCCGACACACTGTGCCCCTCACGCCCCGACACACTGTGCCCCTCACCGCCCCGACACACTGTGCCCCTCACGCCCCTCACCGCCCCGACACACTGTGCCCCTCACCGCCCCGACACAGTGTGCCCCTCACCGCCCCGACACACTGTGCCCCTCACGCCCCTCACCGCCCCGACACACTGTGCCCCTCGCCACCCCGATAGTGTGCCCCTCACAGCCGACACAGTGTGCCCCTCACAGCCGACACAGTGTGCCCCTCGCCACCCCGATAGTGTGCCCCTCGCCACCCCGATACAGTGTGCCCCTCACAGCCGACACAGTGTGCCCCTCACAGCCGACACAGTGTGCCCCTCGCCACCCCGATACAGTGTGCCCCTCACAGCCGACACAGTGTGCCCCTCACAGCCGACACAGTGTGCCCCTCGCCACCCCGATAGTGTGCCCCTCACAGCCGACACAGTGTGCCCCTCACAGCCGACACAGTGTGCCCCTGGCCACCCCGATACAGTGTGCCCCTCGCCACCCCGATACAGTGTGCCCCTCACAGCCGATACAGTGTGCCCCTCACAGCCGATACAGTGTGCCCCTCACAGCCGTCACATTGTGCCCCTCACAGCCCCGACACAGCCTGGGCCCCTCACCACCCTGACACGGCCGGCGTGCAGGTCAGTTGTGCCCTGCCCTCAATTTCTATTCAATTTGAAGCTGCCAAGATTGCAAAAGGAAAATAGAAATGGAGAATCAAGACCCCCATCACTGTGTTATTTACCAACATTTCCTGTGACCACAAGAGAGGATTTTGATGGACCGGATACATTATGAAGGTATTATTTCACAGAACATGTACCTGAACTGGGTATCTCCTACGACCCACACACCGCCCCCCCTCCCCTCCCCCCCGCATCATCTCTTAGAAGGAAAGAAAACACTTTGTTATATGATACCGTATCTACCCATTTGGTACATTTGGTGAAACTGTATTCATGCGCTTTAAAAATATCTTTTAGAATGTGTTTACAATTTTGCTAAGCCTACAACAGAGTTCAATCTTCATGAAAGTATTTACAATGTCAGTACAGAGAGTCGAAAGAATTCTTAGCCCTAATTGTGGAATTTTATTTTAATGTACTATCCAGACACTATAGCAAGAGCTCATTGGTTTTTCGGAAGAGACCTTAAACTGAAGTTCCGCCTGCTCCCTCGGGTCGGCCCAGACACCCTCCCCTCCCCTCCTCGGGTCGGCCCAGACCCCCCCCCTCCCCTCCTCGGGTCGGCCCAGACCCCCCTCCCCTCCTCGGGTCGGCCCAGACCCCCCTCTCCCCTCCTCGGGTCGGCCCAGACCCCCTGTCCCCTCCTCGGGTCGGCCCAGACTCCCCCTCCCCTCCTCGGGTCGGCCCAGAACCCCCCTCCCCTCCTCGGGTCGGCCCAAACCCTCCCCTCCCCTCCTCGGGTCGGCCCAGACCCGCCCGCTCCCCTCCTCGGGTCGGCCCAGACCCGCCCTCTCCCCTCCTCGGGTCGGCCCAGACCCCCCCCTCCCCTCCTCAGGTCGACCCAGACCCCCCCCTCCCCTCCTCGGGTCGGCCCAGACCCGCCCTCTCCCCTCCTCGGGTCGGCCCAGACCCCCCCTCCCCTCCTCAGGTCGGCCCAGAACCCCCCTCCCCTCCTCGGGTCGGCCCAGACCCCCCCTCCCCTCCTCGGCTAGGCCCAGACCCGCCCCCTCGGGTAGACGTAAAAGTTCCCATGTAACTATTCGAAGAGCAGCGTCCCCTGGTTGACATTTATCACTCAAATGCTACCACTGAAACAGATTATCTGATCATTCATATAAAAACAGAAAATGCTGGAAGGTCACAGAGTTGAAACATTAACTCGGTCTCTCGCTCCACAGATGCTGCCTGACCAGCTGAGCAGTTCCAGCATTTACCATTTTGATTTCAGATTTCCAGCATCCGCAGTACTTTGCTTTTGTTGTCGGGTAATTTATCTCATTGCAGGTTGTGGCACTTTGCTGTGTGCAGATTGGCTGTTGTGTTTCCGTACAAGTGGCAAAAGTACTTAATTGGCTGCAAATCGCTTTGGAATGTCCCGCGGTTGTGAAAGGCGCGATACAAATGCTTGAACTGTATAAAACACTGGTTAGGTCATAGCTGGAATACTACGTTCAGTTCTGGTCACCACATTACACGAAGGACGTGATTGCAATGGAAAGGGTACAGAGGAGATTTACCAGGATGTTGCCTGGAGCGGAGAATCTTAGCTACAAGGACAGATTAAATAGCTGGGTTTGTTTTCATTGGAACAGAGGAGGCTGAGAGAAGACCTCATTGCAGTGTATAAAATTATGAGGGGCCTGGATAGAGTGGATAGAAAGGGCCAATTTCCATTAGCAGAGGAGTCAACAACCAAGGGGCATAAATTTAAAATAATTTGTAGAAGGTTTAGACAGGACTTGAAGGGAAATTTCTTCACCCAGAGGGTTGTGGGAGTCTGGAATTCACTGCCTGAAAGGGTGGTAGAGGCAGAAACCCTCACCACATTTAAAAAGATACTTGGATGTGCACCTGAAGTGCTGTAACCTACAGGGCTACGGACCGAGAGCTGGAAAGTGGGATTAGGCTGGATAGCTCTTGGTCGGCCAGCGCGGACACGATGGGCCGAAATGGCCTCCTTCTGGGCTGTAAATTTCTATGATTCTATGAAGTTATTTCTGTCTTGCACAAGTATTTTAAAAAGCTGCTGGGTTGAGATCAATCCTATTTAATTGACCAAAATCTGTAAAGTGGATAGTTTTGTGGTGGTTGAACTTCTGCTGGCGTGGTCTATTTGAAATAGCACATGGATAGAGAGAATGTGTTCATGTTGTATGAGAAGGTGAGCAAGTACTTTCTACTTCACTAACACTGTGGACTTGAATAACCACTCCACAGTTTCCCACTAAAATACTTAGTAAATAAAGGTTTATTGCAAAGACAGGGTTTCCGAATGTTACAGGTTTTTGTTGCACTGTTTTATGCCTTTCATTACAATCTCAATAAAACTTTTGAACTATAAAGTGCTTTGGAGTTGAGCTGTCTGCAAGTGTCTGTGTGTTATGACTAACATTTTCCGAATGCTCTCCATAAACAGCTGGTCGAGTTGGGGGCTGGTTGGTGTACAGTCTACTTCTAGGGCCGGTTTTATACAAATAAAGTATATTTCGCGTTCAGGGAAAGAAGCCTTTCTCTGGCTAAACGGCACCAATGTCCGTTTCTGTGAGGGCGTCCGCTTGTCGCTCGGATTTTACATGCCATACAACAATGGTATATGCAAATCTAGAATCTAGTCAGGGCTTGCGGTATTAACAGCAGCGATATTAGACAAGTGGCGGCTCACTGAGATGGCGAACGTGTCTTGCCATTATGGATTGGCTCCAAGACCTTAACTACTTTATTTGGGAAAAGGGAGGGGGGGGTGGTGGTGGAGGAATAGAGCACTGTGCACCCTGAAAGCGATGACCAGGGTTACAGGGGATTTCTGGTTGTCTGTTTGAGCCTTGCTTCTTGCTTTCTGTGACTCTGGGCTGGCCAGCCGCCGCCCCCCGCATACTTCCTTTTATTGCATGTAAAACAATTGATAAACAAGACAGCCAGTGAAAATGTGCGATTTACTGTTACAAGGCAAATAACGTAGTTCCATGTGGGAGACAAAAAGTACAAAAAATTATATATACACAAACAGAATTTACCTACGGATTCAATCTCCAGGAGGCGCTGAAGATCGCGGATGCTGGTAATGTCGCTGTGTGCCAGTTTCTCAAGCAATTCGGGGGGAAATTCAGCTTCCTTGAAGTAAAAGAAACAAATAAGCGAACAGAAACGTAAAAGAAAATCACCGACAAAACGAAGAAAAGTTGGCGAAAACGAAGTTTCCCAAGTTTTGGACCACCTGGAATGATGCGGGCTGTGTGTTAGCGGGGAGCTGGGCAGCGAGTGGGGGGGGGCGGGGGTACTGGGACTGAGATGGGCACACTGCAGGGCACTGGGGGGACTGAGATGGGCACACTGCAGGGCACTGGGGGGACTGAGATGGGCACACTGCAGGGCACTGGGGGGACTGAGATGGGCACATTGCAGGGCACTGGGGGGACTGAGATGGGGGGACTGAGATGGGCACATTGCAGGGCACTTGAGGGACTGAGATGGGCACACTGCAGGGCACTGAGATGGGCACACTGCAGGGCACTGGGGGGACTGAGATGGGCACATTGCAGGGCACGTGAGGGACTGAGATGGGCACACTGCAGGGCACTGGGGGGGACTGAGATGGGCACACGGCAGGGCACTGGGAGGGACTGAGATGGGCACACGGCAGGGCACTGGGGGTGTACTAGGACTGAGATGGCCACACTGCAGCCTGCCCAGCTCATGTATCCAGGCCCGGCTCCCCACAGGCAGCAGCTGGGAAGTCGCCGACAGGGCACCAAGTGCTGTTTGCGAGTTACCATTACTGAGGCGGACACTCGCTCTCACTGGGTTGACGAGTGGCCCGAGGATAATGGACAGAATCCTCATCAAGTACAGCAAGGAAAGGTCTCTGGGCCAGTGCATGAGCACCTGGTCTGTGTGTGTTGCTGGGGACCTGGTACAGCCTGTCCCATGGATCAGGGACACACACAGCGATAGCTGGACAGTCTGCTGCCCTCCCACACCTTGCAGTGTGGGCTGTTTTACACATAACTACAAGTCAGCATTGTGCGGCTTCACCATCCGTTTGCCTTTTTGCCTGTACCCGAAATGCCGGAGCGCTTCGCAACACAAGCCGAGACCTGCCGCTAAAAAATGCTGCCATGCGCCAACTTAGTGAACACACGAATATACCTAGCCCGAGGGAATCAAAAAGGCACGGTCCCGATTCTCACTGAGAGAGGGGGGGAGGCAGAGTGGAGGGAGAGGGAGAGAGCCCGGGCAAAGTTTGGAGCGCGGGGCTGGGAGTGTGGGGGGACTGAGTGAGAGAGAGTGAAGCGCAGCGACTCTGTGGGACACTTTACACTCAGTGCTCTGGAGCCCAATGCTGGAGCGGGCGGCGAGCGCTGTGTGGGCAGACCCGACCCTTACCTCAGCGTGCACACGGCTCAGGTAGCACAAGCCCAGCACCAAGTACACCGTGGCGGCTCTCATGTCGCCTGGCTGTCGGGGTTGTCCAGCAGCGCCAATCGATCATCGGGGAGCGGTGGCGGCGCCCCTGTCGCACTAAGATTCAGTACCATCCCTCGGGGAAAGTCAGCAGTGTGCGAGCATTCCTGGGCTCAGGGTTTGTACGTGTCCTTGCCGAGCTGTGCCGAGCGCTCTCCCTCCCTCTCTCTCTCTCTCTGGCAGCAGCACAGCAGCCGGTACATCTGCATATTTGTTTAGATCAGACCAAACAGAAAAGCCCATGAGTCAACACTGGGCGCACTGATCCGCCCATCACCTGTCTGTGCTCAGGGAAGGCAAGGCACGGCCGATTCACAGCCCCGCTCACACACACCCCCAGCAACACCGCGCCCACACTAACTTTGGCCCAGTCTTTGTACTTTCACACAAATCCCCTCGGTTGCTGGTGGCTGAAGGTGTTAGTTCGTGTGGGGTGGCGGCTGGGGCGTACCTTGTCTCTGGGTCACAAACCTCCCTCTCTGCACACACACACATATATTGGGAAAGTTTGATGCGGGTTCCGGAGCGCTGCCCGGCCCAGTGGCGGTGCGGGTTGACAGTGTGTGCTGGCCCCGTCCCTTTGCCCCAGTGCACAGTGCAGCGTGTGGGCTGGCGGAGGGAGGACGGCTCTCTCTCTCTCTCTCTCTCAATCCTCACTCACTCTGTGTCCGCCAGGGCCGCCACTGCTAGCCTGCGGGACACGGCTCGCTCGCTGACTGACTGGGCGCGGGGGATTCCGCTTTACAAGTGAATCCCAGCCACTGCTCTCGGAGCCACAACGTCCCCACTATGCTCACTGAGCTGGGGAAAGGGGAGGGGATGGGGGCAGAGTCACAGTCCCGGGAGGGGGAGGAGAGAGAGCAGGTGGAGGGGGGGGGAGAGATAGAGGGGGAAGGGGGGAGGAGAGTGGGAGGTGGAGGGAGAGAGAGGAGGGAGAGAAGGAGGAGGGAGAGGAGGAAGGGGTAGGAGGAGTGAGGAAGAGAGGGAGAGGAGAGGGGAGAGGGAGAGGGAGGAGGTGAG